>NW_012151485.1:470686-472814 GCF_000956105.1 Propithecus coquereli
TTTGTTACAAATAATGAACACAGATTGACGGATTCTTAACTAAAGCACATGCCTTATCCAAATTTCCTTAGTTTTTACCTAACTATTTTCTTGTTTCAGGACCCCATCTAAATATTGCATTACATTTCCTTGTTATACCTCCTTAGGCTCTTCTTGGCCATGACATTTTCCCAGACTTTTCTCGTTTTCTATTTTGAGTGTACTTGTCATGTTTTTCATAAAATAAACCATGCAAGGAATGTGCTTGATGTTTTCCTTCTAATTAGATTAGGATTATAGGTTTTAGGGAGGAAGGCCACATAGGCAAGTACCATTGTCACTGTATCAATGGTACATACTATCAATGTGACTTTCCACTGTGAATGTTCATACTAATTACCTAATTGACATAATTTTTTTTCAGGTTGATCCACTCTAAAATTTCCCTGTTTTTCTGCCTTTACACAATTTCCTCTTTGGAAGGAAATCACTATGTGAGGTCCACCCTTAAGCAGTGGGGAGTTATACCCCATCACTTTGAGAGCAGAATATCTATATAAATAATTCAGAGTCTTCTGCATACACACAAAACTATATTCCCTATTGATGTATTAGTCAATCATTTATATCAATATATTTATATTTATTTCACACACCTATATTTATTTCACACTTTTATTAATTTTGTTTCTCAAAGCTTCCCAGCTTTAGCTATAGGAAGTTCTTTCATTTGGCCATTGTGTCCCTTTGACTTATCATGATTGTTGTAGATTTTGTTGTTATTTTTGTTGTTTTGTTGTCTCAAGCACTTCCTTATTTCCTGGCACTGCAAGATGCTCTAGGCTTATTTCATGTATTTTTTGCCCCGCTCCAAAAATCAGCTATTTATCCAAGGATCTCTGGTTTCTTTTACTGGAGATCAGTTTTGGGAATCAAGATCTAGAGGCGAGATATGCCTTCTAATGAAACAAAGACACTCATTTAAAAATTGATCATGGAAGGCAGACAGCAGAAAATAGAAATAGGAGGGATACTTGGAATTGGCTATTGCATTAAGATGTGATAAAACATGGTGAAATTCAAATTCATAATTTGGAGTAAAAAGATTAGACATACGTGGCTTTCAAGGGAGAAGAATAAGCCATATTCTCTAATTACCTGAGAACTTGTACTTACTAAGATTAATACTCTGGGGTCAATATATCTGCTACCATAGACAAATTAATAAAGAATTAGGTGATTCAGCTTTAAACAACTGGAATTCTGAATTAGATCTATCCTAAGCAACACTCTCATGGGATCCCCCAAAATTATCTTTCTTCATGTCATGAAGAATAAATTGGTAGAGACATGTCAAAATCTTCAAATAAATAAAATTTCTTTTGTATTTGTTTCTTTCTCTTCAAGTTATGGGAATGTAGGAAAGAAATGTTTTCAGGAAGTCTCTGATAGCATGGAAACAGATTAAGACACTGATGTCTACTCGCTTTAAACTAATCAGTGAAAATGTGTATAAACTTATCATAACAAGATATAGAGTAAGCATGACAATCAGAATTCAGCAATTGATATGTATGCCATAAACTTTGGATACAGTTAATCAATAATGGAGGTCTTAGGAAAGAAATCAACAGGCAACCCACTTACTCAGGTATCACTAAATTTGTGTAAACTGAGAAAAGTAAAAACTATTTATGCCTTTGGAAGAGAAATCTAACTTAACTCCCCCCTAACTTAACTACTGGCCTCTCACCCAGGTCTGTGTCATGGACAAGAATCCCCTTGAATGAAGTGAAGTGTGTGTACCCTTGATGAAGGTCTCTGTTTTAACACTACACATAATATATTTGAAACTTCTTTACAGTCTTTACAACCTGTCTCTGGTTCTGAGGTAAATGTAAAGCACAAAAAGTGAAATATTCAAATATCTCAGTCGTTATTAAATTCTAGAGCTACTGATAATTTTAGGGTACATAAAACATCTTGGCCAGAAGTTTATGCTGAGTTGGTGCTCAGGAGTGTCATGTGATTAGTAAATTTATGACCCTTTACTACCTCCTGACAGAGTGAGTAAAACTCTAAACATAAACTTTGTTGTTTTCGTATACGTATTTTAGGAATTATGTAGAATTGCTGTTATATTTTTCTT
>NW_012151485.1:479121-481733 GCF_000956105.1 Propithecus coquereli
AACTCCAAATTCTGTTTACAGCAGAATCTGCATAAAGTCCTCAAGCCCTTATGTATAATATTTGAATAAATTAATACTGTGATAATTTTTGGAGATACAGATATAGATATAGGTGTATGTATTTCAAGGCATGACATATACTTGCTTCTTTGAATCTTTGACGTGAATGCATGTTAAGATTTTTTTTTTTTTTAAGACAGAATCCCACTCTGTCACCTGGGCTAGAGTGCCATGGAGTCAGCCAAGCTCACAGCAACCTCAAACTCCTGAGCTCAAGCAATCCTCCTGCCTCTGCCTCCCAAGCACCTGGGTCTACAGGCACGCACCACCACACTCAGCTAATTTTTTCTATTTTTAGTAGAGATGGGGTCTTGCTCTTACTTAGGCTGGTCTCAAACTCCTGACCTCAAGCGATCCTCCCACCTTAGCCTCCCAGAGTGCTAGGATTACAGGCGTGAGCCACTGCGCACGGTCTACATGATAAGTTTTTGTTTTAAGAAAAATTTTCCACAAGTTAGTTCCAACCCTGATATGTCTTTTCAGTTTTTGCTTTGTCTTCTAGATAATAATGACACTAAAATAGTCAGATAGCCACAGGTATTTAGGGACTAAGTAAGAGGTAAAGACATTTCCTTTCCTTTTGAGGCTTGAAAATAACAACAGATTAAGTACTAACATAAACCTGAATTGGGATAATCAAGCTTGTTATGCTTGAACATACATGTTTTGATGTAAATTATAAATATTGTTACATTTATGAAACAAGATAGAAAATTTTACTCCCAAGAATTCCAGAGAGGAAGATTCCCTGCATAGAAAACTCTCAGAGCAGAAGGGAACAAATTATACTCCCTAGCAAGCTCCTAAATCTAAATAGTCATAATAAAAGTTATGTTCTTAAAATATCTTTGGTATTTTAATTTTTAACATTTAAAAAATAATTTGATGCAGAACATCATTAGTAACATTACTGGTAACAACTCTTGTTCTGCGTATGGTAATGCGAGGGGCAAATCAGAAATTAATTATTCTTAAGGCCATCCTCATGCAATAACTCTTAGGCCTGAGTATACTACCATGGGGCTTCTATGAGTGCATTTTTTTTTTGCCACTATAATTAGAAAATAACACAAGGGATCAGCACACCAAGGTGACTACATGTGTAATTTTTTAAACAGCATATTTAGATCTATCTTCCAAGACTGTGAACTTAAGATCCAAACAACAGCTGAATTGACTCACCATAAATACTTGAGTAAAGCATCAATATAAGTGTTGTGTTGCTAGACTCATGTTGTAAGGGAATTGAAATTATTTTTACGGTTGAGTGCAATGGTTATTTAAGTATAATTTGACTGTCAGAAGAAGTTTTAGAAAGTTGTATGGAGGGTAGAAGCAGAGTTTGGGAAAAGCACTAACTATAACTGAGTATTGTACTGTATATACTCAAATATATTGAGTATATATTTTGTTATAATAAAAATATTCCATGTAAATTTGCAGGCTTCAAGTTCCTGTAGATGTACAAGTTATTTTAATTAAATAATGAAGCCTTTTCTCAAACTGGCCATCTATAAAGCTTCCCGTTTTCCATTTTGCTATTAAAAAAAACAAAATCTTTGAAGCTAGGGACCACAGAACTCGAAATTAGAGAAAGGTGTGTGGAGAATAAGATCAAATGTGGTAAAAATGATTATGAGTGAAGACTAAGTTAGATTTTTGCAGGCAAAGAATCAATGACTGTCAAGTCAAAATCAGAAATTATAAATGTGTCCATATTTGGTCCTGTGGTGGATTATTTAACTGCATCTGAACACAGGATTAATACGATCGGGGTTCTTATTTGTATTTTGAATTCATTACTCCAAGTAAAAAGCTAGAAGAGAATAATACTGACTTTGATTTTAATATTCAGATATTTTATGGAAAGTCTTACTGCTATTGCAAGTTATAGAATCAAAAATTACTAAAGCGGATGATTTGGGAAACAAATCCTGACCAATCTTGATGAGAAAATTCAAATTTCAAAAGAGTTGAGGAAAGAAGTTATCTAAATCATTACAAAATTCTCACCTACTTAGAATTTTATTCTGAAAAGGAAAATGAAGGAGTACATGAAACACAGTTTTGATTGCATTTTGACTATGAATCCTCACATGAGATCAGATACAGAATTTTCCACTTGTGGCATCAGATTTTAGAACATTTTGGGTTTCAGATTTTTGTGTTAATGATGTTCAACTTGTATTTCTTTTGGTAAATAAATTACAATGTTTGGGAGGCAGGGAGTTGTCTCTGTTAGGTGACAGGTAAAATATGTTCTTGATGAAAATTTTATTCAAGCTTATTTTCAGAGTACAATAGAAAGCTTACTTCACTTGAAAAATCTCTAGAATTCTCAGTGTCTAATTGCAGAGTGCTACAAAAAGAAGAGGATTCCTCTCAAGTATGCTTGTTTAAAAGGAAAATTTTCCCTTTGGATAAAATGAAGATACTAAGAAAGTGTTAATATGAAGTGTCTTTCTCCCAAACCCCATCATAAGGAGTAACTTAAAACAAAGGTTTGGTGAGAGTACAGCACTTGGTGTGTTACCCATTTCATCTTCCTCAAA
>NW_012151485.1:487363-488735 GCF_000956105.1 Propithecus coquereli
CACTCTGCTAATTACCGGTTATACATACACGGACAAATTGTTTTGAGCTGTGAACTCAATTTTCTCACTTGAAGCAGCACATACATCTTGAAACCATCCTTGTACTCCTATGCCCACTTTTGTCTCCACTGTTACTTTTTTGAATTTGCCAAGTACAAGCTCATAGACCCCTTCCACAGATAATGTTAGTAGAACTTGAATTTTTGTCGGTTATACCATAAAAATCTTTGTCAATGTTAAATAAGAGCATAGCACGGTGATCAAATATTAGTTTTTCTTTCTTTCATAAAATGTGTCCATTTCCATGTCACACAGTTTAGTTTTCTACATTTTACTCTAGAGTGAAAAGGAGAGGAACTTTCTGTGAGAGATGGTACCAATTTAATTAAATGATTCAGTGGCTTGAACTACTTTTATGAAGAAGATTTTCCTACTGTTTTTGCTTAGTGTAGTGGATCCCTAGGCTTTTGGGGGCCACAAAAAGCAATAGTCTTTGAGAGAGCCAAAGGAGAGAGAGACCCGATGAACATGGAGCTTTTTAGGTGGAAGTGGGAATAGCAGCCCACCAGCACATCTATTTGTTCCTTTCATTAAACACCTGCAGTAAAAGCCACGAACATGCCTTACAGGATCCCTTAATGCACTTGGCACGAAATATACTGTGCAGGATCTATCTATAGCAATTGATGTATGTATGTGTGTCTGTTTTATGGACAGCATCATATATCCGGATAGCATAAAAATGTGTTGCTAAAACAAATACAGCGAAACAATCTTATGCTGGGATATATCAAACACTCTCCATCTTTCCTTCTTCCTTCTGTCCAAAACAGAAATAGATATAGAACCCTAGCTTTATGTTGGTCCTGGAAGCAATTTGTATATTCACATGAAAATCTGTTTCAAAATTTATTTCATTTGCAAATGCTTCTTTTTTGTCATAATATCAAGAGTCACTAGTGGTATATTTGTAGAAGATGGGAAAACAGTGTGCAAAATTGATTATATGGCAAAGTTATCATTATGCATTATATTTATATACTTTTCATGGAAGGCTTTAATCTAAAATATGGTCATCTATATCTAATGGTCTAACAAATATTTGTCTAAAAATCATTACCTGTGCATTACCTAAAATAAAGAAAAGCAGTTAAACTTTATTAGTATCATACATAAAGTATATGCAAGTACTAATACATGAGTTTCAATTACCCATTGAACACACAGGTATAACACACAAAAGCCTCTGGCAAATAATAGATTTAGAAGCAATTATCTTATCCATAATTCTTAAATAAACATAACTTTTATGAATATTGGTGCTTGCAACTGAAACAAATTAATCAAAATTTGAGATATTAATGTTAATGTG
>NW_012151485.1:490484-493579 GCF_000956105.1 Propithecus coquereli
CTGCCTCAGCCTCCCGAGTAGCTGGGCCTACCGGCATGCGCCACCATGCCCGGCTAATTTTTATATATTTTTAGTTGTCCAGATCATTTCTTTCTATTTTTAGTAGAGACAGGGTCTCGATCTTGCTCAGGCTGGTCTCGAACTCCTGAGCTCAAACAATCCTCCCGCCTCGGCCTCCCAGAGTGCTAGGATTACAGGCGTGAGCCACCGCTCCCGGCCTGTTGTTGCTCTATAATATTCTGTTGCATGAATTACCATAGTTTGTTTATCCATTTACCTCTTGAAGGACATCTCGGTTGCTTTCATGTTTTGGAATTATGAATAAAGCTCCTATAAACGTTTTTGTGCAGATTTTTGTGTGGATGTAAGTTTTGAACTCACTTGGGTAAATGCCAAGGAATGTGAATGCTAGATCATATGGTAAGAGTATGTTAAGTTTTATAAGAAACTGATAAACTGTCTTCAAAGGTGAGTGTAGAATTTTGCATTCCCATCAGCTATAAATTAGAGTTTCTGTTGGTCCATGTCCTTGCCAGAACTTGGTACAGGGAATGATTATTATCATTTAAACATTAAATAAATATCAGTTTTCCATAGAATGGTTATAGTAAATAAGATACAAGTTTAAATAAAAGAGTAAAAAAAATGAAAATCCTAGAAATGTTGAAGTGAGTCTAAATACCTCTTATTAATTATGACATATTCAATTTTGAATCAAGAGTGTAGTTTATTATATCTCAAACAAGAAGCGGTATAATTAATCAAAGTATGTGCCTAAACTATCAATACAGTTTTGCAATCTTAATGGTAGCTTGTTCATGCTGCGGCGAAGAAGCCTGGAGAGCACATGGTGAAGAAATTGGGAAAGGTGTTTTCCACAGCTTGTTGAGAATTTAATATCTTTCCTTGCAAGAATTAGTCCAAAGCCTGGAAGAAGTGGTAGTCAGTTGTTGCAAGGTCTGGTGAATACAGTGGATGACAGAGAATTTCCAAGTCCAGCCTCTATAGTTTGAGCTGCGTTGTTTGTGCAACATGTGGTCCACCGTTGTCTTGCAAGAAGAATGTCTCTATTGACAATTCTTGGCTCCTTAACTGCAAGCATTGTCATCATTTTGCCCAATTGGTTGCAGCAGACATTCACTGTAATCGACTGACCAGGTTTCATGAAGCCATAGTGGATAATACCAGTGCCGGACCACCAAAACACATCATTAGCTTTTTTTTGATGGATATTCAGTTTCGGGTTGTGTTTCAGCATTCATCTTTATCCAACCATTGTGCTGAATGCTTGCGATTCTCAAAAAGAATCCATTTTGCATCACATCTCACAATACGGTGTAGAAATTATTCGCCTCTATGTCGTGACAGCAAAAAAAGGCAAGCTTCCAGACGATTTCTCTTCTGATGCTTGTTTAATTCATGAAGAATCCATCCATTCAGCTTCTTTACCTTGCCCATTTGTTTCAAATGGTCCACTATTGTTGGAATAGTAACAGCAAACCTTGCTGCTTATTCATGCGTAGATTGAAGTGGATTTGCTTTTACTGAAGTTTTCAGCTCATTATCCACTGTAGTCTCGGGTCACCCACAAGGCTTGTTTTCAAGATTAAAATCAACAGAATAGAACTTCTTAAGCCATTAAGTACTGTGCGTTCATTAGCCACATCCTTCCCAAACACTTTGTTGATATTCAAGCTGCCTGCATTTCATTGATTACATGACAGAACTCATATTTGAGTTTGTGGTCTCATAAAAATTGCTCTTAAAAAAATACAAAAGATAATCACAAGCCAAAATGTACGTTTGAAAGACTGAGGATGTACCTTCACAATAAACATAAAACAAAAAGTGTCAAAGTGAAATGTCAGTGATATCAACCATCAAACTGAATACTAAAAGAAATCAGACATTTCATACTTAATAACGTAATACATTCTTTCATTTTAAAAAATATGATACATTACTTTTGTCTGACATATTGTTTTGGTCACTGACTTGCACATGAAGGGCCCAGCTTTATTACTTTTAAGATATACAGTTGAATATTTTGTTTTTTAACCTCAGTTGTTCTTCCTAAATTTGATATTCAAGACAAATGTTTAGGTATATTGAATGAAATAAATTACATATATATTGTCTATTGTATATGTAATGCTATTTAAAATTGAAATAAATATTACATTCATTCAATACATACTCATTAAGTAGCTATAGTTTCAATACGCCAGTCTATTTCCTGAGGACATATAGCAGTGAACAACAAAGATCTGGCTACACTGTGCATATATATTGGAAGGAGACAGATAAACAATAGACATATCAATATAAAGCATAAAGCAAGAGATAAATGTCATTTGGATTAGGGTATAGTTTGAGATTTGGTGAAAAGTTCATAGACTTTTCAAAGTAAAGCCTCCTTTTCATCAATTGGTTATGGGTACTAGGAGAAACAGGGGTGTCAAGGATGACTCCAGGTTTTTCATTCTGAGCTAAAGGCTATACACGTTTTGCTGAAGACGGGAACTGCAAGGAAAGTCAATGATTTTCTATGAAAACCAGGAAATTGGATAGAATAAGTCTGAGATACCTTTCAGACATCCTGGTAGAAGTGTCTAGCAAATGCTTAGGTATATTATTAAGAAACTCAGAGGATATAATTTGGAAGCCATGAATTGGACTGGATGAGATCACCAGGGCTGTTCCACATGCTAGCTCATGCGACCATAACATTAAAATTTAAATTAATCAAAGTTAAATAAAAATTTAAAATTCAGTTTCTCAGTCACAGTACCACATTTCAAATGTTTAATATTCAAAGTGTGTACTGGCCACCATATTGAACAGTACAGAACATTTTTATCAACCCTGTTAGAATTCTGTATACTGAGACACTATATCATTAACTATACCTCCATTTGTCACCTGATTAAATTAGAAAACTTTGGCTGAGTGTGATGGCTCATGCCTGTAATCCTGGAACTTTGAGAGGCTGAGGAGGGAGGATTGCCTGGGTTCAGCAATTCGAGAGCAGCCTGAGCAACAGCGAGACCCCATCTCTACTAAAAATAGAAAAAATTAGCTGGGCATGGTGGTGC
>NW_012151485.1:493629-494942 GCF_000956105.1 Propithecus coquereli
CAAGCCTTTTTATTTTCTTTAAATATTTGTTATTATCACTAAGTATCCAAAGTTTTCTTCCAATTATTGGCATGATTCTTCTGTGTGCACTCTTCATGTTTTTATTTTTTATGGTTACTTTTCTGTTTTGAAGTATAAATGTATTGTTTTAGAGCAATCTAGCTGATATGACAGAAGGAACTTCAACTGGCTGAAAGCAACATAAGTCTCTTTCTTATTCTTGTTTTATACGGAGAGCAGTTCAGCAGATGATCTTCGTTAGCGCATAATTACGGGATCCTGGCAAACAGAGACCCTGACATTTTGAACAAAACATTCTCTGAGGTTGTCTTGGAAGCTGATTTCATTCCAGGCACTTGAAAGATAAGAATAAAATGAAGGACCTTGGGATATTATTGTGGGCCCAGCCTAGAAATACACACATCACTTCCACTCATGCACTCATGTTTCATTGGTAAGAAGTCAGTTACAAAGCCACACATAATTGCAAATAGTTTGAGATGCATAAAACTTGGAAGCTAATGTTTGGTAACAATTATGTGTTGTTGCATGGGGAGATCTAATTTATTGGTGGACAGCTAGCTATCTTTGCTAGCAAACCTAAGTCCCAGGCTAAGTCTGATTGTCATTCATCATGAGATTGGGCTGGTTCTTTATTAGCAATGTGTTAGTTGGCAATAGTTTTGGAAGGGAAATGCTTGTAAGTCAGGCAAAGTAAGTAGCTTAAATTAGATGTTTTGTGGCTATAAATGTTTTACTAAATTTCCCTCATAATGCATTTTCTCAGGGCTATCTGATATCTGTATTTTCCAATCTTCTACTAAGAGGAACCACGGAATCTGCTGGGCATGAAGCACTGTGTTATATAGATATTTGTAGTGGCCCTTAGGAAGCTTTTAGGTCTCTTAAGCTAATTATAATTCCACCTGCAGTTTTTATTAATATTTCTACCTATAAATCTCATCCCATCATCCTACACTGACAGCCTATTTTTGGTCTCATCCTCAGATACTACTACCACATTACAATATGAAACTAAGTTGAGACAGGATAACGGGGTTTGTCTGAACTGGATAATCTTGTTTACCAAGTAAGATATTTCTAAGAGGGCCGTAGAGGGATGTGAAATATACTTAGGTGAACTCTTTACTGTGTATGAACTGTATAGACATTTTTGTTCCTTTTTCCTTCTCATGAGTAGTTCTATTAATACATTTTAATTCTGAAAAAGTATTTTTTGAGTTTTCAGACTATAAAATGATTCCAAAGTTCCCCAATATCTTAAAATCTAATATTCAGTAACTGTAATATAA
>NW_012151485.1:507327-508777 GCF_000956105.1 Propithecus coquereli
TGTGTGTGTGTGTGTGTGTGTGTGTGTATGAGTGTACTAGAAGGAACTTGTAGTTTTTAAGATGTCTCATCTAGCTTCAAAGTCTAGTTTTGCCTTTTCCCAGATGTGTACATTTAGGCAAATTATTTAAACTCATAAGTCCTGTTTTCCTCATGGGTAAAGTGGGAATAATAATGCCTACCCCAAAGTGTTATTATGAGGAATAAAATAGCTTATGATGGCAATAAACTGCTTAGCACAGTAGCTGACACATAGTAACTACAAAATAAATATTAGCTTGAAAAATATCAACAGTGATAATAACACTATACAACTATATAAAAGTAAATTATTACTTATATGTTGTATATAGAATAACTTTCTTAAATTTTAAAATAGAGAAGATATTGCACACAAATTTACCAGAGTTTGTACATGACTTTTTTTCTGTAGCATTAATAAAATTGTTCATTTTGTAGGAGGCATTAGAGAAACAAAGATGGAATTAATGAAAACATTGATTTTTATGAGTTCCTGGAATGATACATTTAAAAGCTGTATATTTCATGTATTCAAATATTCATATATTTAAATATTCTTAGAATATTTCTCTATTTTTAAAATGTTAATACCAGTTTTTATAATCAGTATACATGTCAATATATTTCATGGTAGAAGTTCACTACTAGCACAAGAGGTTGCACACAAAAAATAGTGCTGAAAAATGGAGATAAGTAAATAATACTGAATTAAATATATGAATCCTTGATTATTTATGAATTAATCTCCATATATGTCTTCACTAGTGATAGAAGTAAATAAATATCCCACTGAACTTTTGACTTCTCTCACTTGCAATTAGCAGAAACCTAAATATGCAGTATTTACCTCTATGCTATGCAAGTCTTTATCTAATTGGTGACATTTTTTGGTTTTACTAATTTCTTTTTATTATTGTTAACAATTTAGATAGAAAACTGATACGTTTTAGGAGAAGGTGAAAAATTTTCAGTTGATGTGTTCAATATTCTAAAATGAAAAGATAACTCACAATAGCCAAGGTATAGAAACAACCTAGGTGTTCTGACATTTACCACGATGTTGATAAACATGGAGGACATCATGATAGATGAAATAAACCAAATGCACACACAAAAATATTGCATCACTTCACCTGTGTGTAGAACCCAAAAAAGTCAAATACACAGAGATAGAGAATAAAGGAGTGGTTACCAGGGGTAGGAATGGAGGGAGGGAAATGGAAAGATATAGGTCAGAGGATACAAAGTAGCAGATATGTTGGATGAAGTATCAACGTGAGGACTATAGGTATTTGGAATTTGTCCTAAATGAGTACAATTTAGCTACTTTTTCTACAAACATAAAAATAATGCATAGCTATGTGAGATGATGGATTTGCTAATTTGCTTAACTATAATAAACATCTATATATATAGTATCTATAAGTATT
>NW_012151485.1:510457-512426 GCF_000956105.1 Propithecus coquereli
CATATGTTCTAATATATATGTATTGATGGTATAGTTCTAAATTCATGTTTATAATTACATTTTGATAAATCATACTGGTCTGTTGATGTAATTCTTAATGGTAAAATCAGAACTAATTTATCAAGCATTTCCTTTAGCCTATAAATGTTTCAAAAATTATAACGCTTTCTTTTTAACTATAGCATCAGTTACAATGTCAGACTTTTATTGGGTAAAAAGATTATAGTTCAATGGAAAAAAAGTCAAAGATTGAAACTGAACTACAAAGAAATTTGGATGGCAGATATGATGAGTTTCTAGGGAGAAATCACACGGCAACACATTCCTGAGCATTTTCTATAAAATAGTATATCCAATTAACAGATCTTTTCAGGTGTTTGTAGATTTATTGCACCTGCTTCTGAGAGTACTAGAATATATAACTCATAATATTATTATAACTAAAAGAATAAGTCTTTTGATTATAAATTAACATACTTACTGTATTATTAGATCATAAGCAATGCAATATCTGCCTCAGTGACTGACAATGGAACCAGAATGTAATTCAGTTGATATATAAATAAATCCCACATGCCAACATTGCTGGTTCAGTTTAAAAATCATCAACTTTCTCAACATTGTAGGGAAAAAACTGCTCAGGAATCTGGAAAATGATCCTTGGGTGTATCATATGTGAATAGTGAGTAAAAATCTGCTACTTTTGCCAATGAGCTTTTTTCTTTTTCAGTGTCATGCACAGAGATCCCTCAGGACTCATCATTTTATTATGTCTGCTCATCCTTAGTTGATTGAATAATAACAATGGGTCCTGTGTGAATCCACAAGTGTTCCTTAAACTATAAAATACATCATAACTGTTATTATTGCATAATAATATTAGTTTGCTTTTAACTTCTAATTGGCTGAAATGCAATTTCACAAATGCTTTTAAGATCATTCGATGAATGATCTTGAATTAAACACCTAATACAAGCCTAGCACCATAGAGTTGTTTCTCCAAATTGTGATGTTTCATTACCCAAAATGGAAATAAAATGACTTATCACTTAGGGGAGAATATTTGTATTGCAAATCCTGGTATTGGTTATAACAATGAGTGTGATACAAGTAGACCAAAAGCTGCAGTTCATAAAGCATAGTAATGTTGTGCTGTATTTGAGCCACTAACTGCTCTGATAAAAGGAGGTTCTTTTATTTCCTTTGTGTTCTTTTTATTTACATGTTAGCACTATGGACTCTGCTGCAAAGCAAATGCAAGGTTAAGGTCAAAGTTGATTGACGAGACTGAGATACCTCTGAAAGCATGCATAAAAGACCAAAGGAAGAATCATTTAAACATTTTTTCCAGTTTCCATCAACTGGCTTATCATTTGTAATTCAACAAATAACAAAACAAGGCTTGCTATAATATTATTGATATTTCTACAGGAAAAATTTATTGTTATGAGTCTAAAAATACATGGCAAAAGCTTCTTTATGTTGTAATTATTATTAATGTCATCATATTTTATTGAAACAATTACTTAATTTTAAAATTTGAAGTAATACAAAGTCTCTTCGGAACACCACTGGTCAAATTACAACAGAACAGAAAGTATGGGACTCTGGGATGCAAAATTGAATAAGAAATTGTGTGCATCCAATAGAAGCTCAGGTGTTTGCACATAAAATTTACAATATAACATGCACAATATAAAAACAGAGTAGTTAGTAAGTATTGGAGTATGTCAGAGAATGGGTTATTAATTCTTTGGGGAGTTAGTGAAGACCTCACAAGAAAATTTATCTTTGAAGTAGGGCTTGAATGACTAAAATTAGTTAGCCACAAATTTTATTTTTGGTAATAGGGCTCTTTAAGCACCTGGATTACATCACTTGCAAACAAAAAATAAAAGTCCTAATCTGGTGGAGGCGGAGAAGGGTTTGGGTAGGGTACATCTCTTCTTAAACCTACTAGATAGTCAAA
>NW_012151485.1:512476-514099 GCF_000956105.1 Propithecus coquereli
AAGCTGCCTGCATTTCATTGATTACATGACAGAACTCTTTTTTTGCTTGATCACTTACATTGTGTACGTACAGTGTAATGAAAATCTAGATGGCTGACATATATATATTACACACACACACAAACAAACATGCTCACACATATATATTTTCACATATTTATGGCATAAAGATAAAACATTATATCAACTTATAAGGATTCTGCCTAGAAAATTGTTAAATACTGCTCTATGTAAGATTAGACTGATTCATTATGATCATTAGAAAAAAATGGTCTTTTTGGGGTTTTAGACACTAAGATTGATAATTAAAATATAGAATCCAGATTTTGTTTAATGTCATTCACTTACTCTGAAAAAAATCACCCAGGAAATGATTTTCAAATTAATAGGCTTTATTTTTCAGAGCATTTTAGGTTTATAGAAAAAAATGAGCAAAAAGTACTTCCTTTCCTTATTGCCCTCACCATGTTCATCCTCATTTGCCCATTTTTTCTTTTTTAATTTTATTTGTAATTGTCAAACAATAATTATATACACACACACACACATTTGTGGATTACAACGCAATGTTTTAATATATGTTTATATTGTGGAATGATTAAATCAAACTAATCAATAAATCCATCCCCTCACATACTTATCATTCATTTATGGTAAAAACATTTAAAATTTACTATTTTAGTAATTTGGAATAGTCAGAGCAATCTTGAACAAAAAGAGCAAAGCTGGAGGTATAACACTTACCTAACTTCAAAATCTATTGCAAATCTATAGTAAACAAAACATCATGATACTGAAATAAAAACAGACATGTTATTGACCAACAGAAAAAGATGAAGATCCCAGAAATAAACCCACTTATTTATGATCAATTGATTTTCAACCAAACTGTCAAGAGCACACAACAGAGAAAGGACAGTCTCCTCAACAAATAATGTTCTGAAACTAAATATTTACATGCAGAAGGATAAAATCAGACCCTTATCTCATACCATATACAAAACTCAGCTCAAAATGGATTAAAGACTTAAATGTTACACCTAAAAACTATAAAACTGTTGGTAGAAAACATAGGAAAAATGCTTTCTGACATTTGGCGTGGGGAAAGATTTCTTAGATTTGACCCCAAAAGCATGGGCAACAAAAGCAAAAATAAACATAGGATTGCATCACCGTTTTTTAATAACTTGCATGAGTGTGGTATACATTTGTTAAAATATTGAGCCAATACTGATGTGTCATTATTAATTAAAATCCATAGTTCACGTTAGGGTTCACTCTTTATGTTGTAGATTTTAAGGGTTTTGACATACATGTGACATAACATCTGTCATTATATATCATACAGAGTAGTAGTTTAATTCCCCTAAAATTCCCCGGTTCTTTGTCTATTCATTCCTCATTTCTCCCCTTAAATACTGATAAACACTGATCGTTTTCACTAACTTCATTGTTTTGCCTTTTCTAGAATGTGATACAGTCGGAATCATATAGATATAGTATGTAGCTTTCTCATACTGTTTTGTTTTTCACATTACAATATGCAGTTAAGGTTCCTCCATGACTTTTCATGGTTTATAGCTTATTTTTTGTTGTTGCTCTAGTTTTTTTTTTTTTTTTTTT
>NW_012151485.1:517874-522116 GCF_000956105.1 Propithecus coquereli
AAAATGACTTTCTTGAACCTTAATAACGAGCAAAAAGGAAAAATATATACTGTTGTGAGTGTGTTTCTTCATTAAAAAAGAAAAATGTTGACAAACATTTACCATTTTTTTCTTTTTGCTGGGGCTGATTGTCCCCCCATCCATTTGATTAGAGTATAGCAAGGTCAAGGCCGACACATAGCACAGCTGTCCTGATGATGGAGGCCATCATGAGATCAAAAACATTTGTACGTGTTTGAAAGTTTGACCATACTCCGTCTTTTTTAATTACTCAGACACTCAGGAACATCAGAACAAGTTAGAGGTAGTCATGAGATTATTTGATGGAGAGGAATGAGTGGTATATAAGGAGTCCTGTTAAGATTTATTTATTTCACAGACACTGATATTCCTTGAGCACATCTTATAATAGATCTAGTCCTGAATTAATTGCTGCTTGTCATGGCAATAACACAAGGACTTGAATCATATTAAAATAAATACAGATTGGGACTATTTCATTTTGCAGGCTTAGTAAAATTTCACCGAGTCAATAGAGAAGCAGGCCTATGCCAACTGTCCTTGCCTCTAAGCCCAACAATAAATATTTTTTATTAATCCTGTTTTCATTTATTAATTTAGCTATTTATTTATATTCATCATTTTCTGTACAAGGTATTTTGCAGATCTTTATAGCAATTATAATGTAATGTTAAAAGACTATAGGCATAGGAAAAATATGATTTTAGATCAATACTGATGAATTATAAAATTGAGCAGAGATAATTAAGCCATAAGATGTTACACGATTGTTATTGTTGAATAACATTTGTACTCTAAGTTTCCTGGTGTTCGATACTTAGAGGAAACTCACATTTCAAGACCTATGAGGAATAAAGTGTTGATTTAATGTTTTGGTTCAGTGTCTTCATTTGAACAAAATAGTTTATATTCCAGAGGGTGAGCTCATTGGTCTATCGACTTTCTGAATGTATGTACTTGAGTGAGTTCATTTCCTCTCTATCAGGTTAAATCCTCTCCTTCTAATTTTGGACTCGATTATCAATTCTCCTATATATTAATATTTCCTTAGGGTCATTCACAAGAATTCACATTTTAAAATGTCTAAAACTTAACCATTTTCCTTCGTTTCTTCTAATATACTTTTCCTTTTGTTTACTGTATATTAGCACCAAGTCCTTCTTGGCAGCAACCTTACTAGCACGAATATCTTCCCTTCTTTTGCTCCATGCCACCACATCAAAGCAAGCACTAAACACTGTTCATTTTGCTGTCTCAATATGTTTCAAAGGAGCATATTCTTATTTCATCCCAAGTGCCTCCATTCTGAGACACTTTATCTCATTCCTCTAAGCCACTAAAGTGATCTGTAGAAAATACTTTACACTTCTCTGTCTAAAATTCTCTAATGGACCACATCACTTATTGCATAAAGTTACTTAACATGTTATGCAAGATAAACCACACCCGGTCCTAGACTAAATCTTCAGCCCTGATATTCTCCCACTCCCTTCAAACTGCAAGAAAGCCAGATTACTCTTACAGTTTCTCACACATATTAATAATCAGGTGCTCTTTTCACATGCATACCTCCGAATTTGCTTTTCTCCCTGTTTAGAATTCTTTCTCTCACTTCCCCCTGTATCTCCTCCATCTGCACCAAAGAAAATTCCTCTCATTCTCCAAGTCTCTATATTTGTTTATCTTGCCAGCTAGATTGTAGATAGTAATTAAGTCATATTCTTCTTTATGTCTTCTTTATATCTTTAGCTATCACTACAATTTTAAAACATAGAGACACAAAGGAATATATTTTAAGTAAATGGATGAGGAGTGATCTCCTTGTATTTATCTCATATGTACTCACACGACAAAATTTATACATTTGAATTTGAATTTGAATTTATACATTTGAATTGCTTATTTGAAATCTGACATAAATTGTTAAATATATTCTTCTTACATATGTTTTTATTTTGCATACAACTTTTCCCAAAACAGCTTCACTTGCTATCAATCATTCTGTTTACTTTACTAAGCATGAGGTTTCATTAAATTATGAGTACCTAAAATACCATAAACATATTTTTCTTTTAAGCTTTAGAGTTCAACCCAATTTGGTCCTTGTATATTTTCTTTAATGTAAAGAATTACAGAATTTGTATAGCCTTATGAATACTCTAACTCTGCACAATGGCACTTATGAGAGTTTTGTGATCTTTAAGATTATGTATGACTATTTTTAAGAGAAATATAATGAATCTTATCCCCATGAAAAGGGATCAATTCCTTAAACAAGATGCTGTCAGGCAGATGCTTATATCAGTGACATGCTGAGAGAGATGGCCACGAGGCAGCTCTCAAAAGGCCTAAGTCTTCTACCTATGTTGCTCTTGGGACAAAATTTAAACCTGTAAATGAGAGAAATAAGTGCAAACATATTTTTATTTCTTCTTTGAAATAATTGTAGACTGATGGAAATCTCTCTAAAATAGTACTGAGAGTTCCTGTATGCCCTTCACTGGCTGTCCTCTAATGTTAACATTTTACACAACCACATTACACTTAACATAAAACATAACATTGTTACAACATTATTAACTAAACAGTAGACTTTATTCAGGTTTCATAAGTTTTTCCACTCATGTAATTTTTCTATTACAGGAGCCAATCCAGGATGTCAGATTTACTTTTCATATCTTTTTTTAATATTCTTCAATCTGACAACTTCTCATTATTTTCCTTGTCATTCATGATCTTGACACTTTTAAAGACCGTGGGTTAGTTATTTTGTTAATGTTTCTTAAGTTGGCTTTGTCTGATGTTTGTAGCATGATCAGATTGAGGCGATACATTTTTGCCAAGAATACCACAGAAGTGAGCCTTAGTGCATGCTGTCATGGCGTCATGGTGTCTATGTCTCTTATTACTTTTGAGATGACCGTTGATCACTTGCTTAAGGCAGAGTCTGTCAGCCTTCTCTACCATAACATTATTAAGTTTCCCTGGATAATTTAAAACGTTACTTGGGAAATATGTTTTGAACCTATGGAACATAGATTTCTCTTCAAATTTGTGTTCACTAATTTTATCATGTATTGGTGAGATTTGCCTGTAACAATTATTACTGTAGTGTTCTAATAGTGAATGTCTATTTTCTTCATTTCTTCTACATTCATTAATTCTAATTCATCTTTAAGGGAGAGCTCTTTTTTCTCCTTTATTTATTTATTTATATTCATATAGATTCATAGGTGTGTATTTTATTCTACAGGCTATGCTACAATGCTATTGTTGTTTAATTTTTAGCTAAACTTGTTCCGGCTTTAGCAATTGGGGTCATTTTCAGGTTGTCAGTTGTACCCTTTCAATATGTCTCCACATATTTTTGAGCATTTCCTTACTTTCTGATACTACAAGATGATGCTAGCTCATTTTTTTATTTTTCCTAATCCAGCCCTGGAATCGGCCACTTCCCTGAGGAACTCTATTTCCTGTTATTGGGAAATGATATTTGAAACCAAGATCTTGGATCTCTGTGTGCTCGTTGCTACTTTGGTAAATTTTTTTTTCCCTAGGCTCTCTGTGGATAGAGATACAAAATATAAGTATTGATGCTAACTCATACATACCAACAGTAATATATATTTCTGAATCTATCTGTGTGTGTTTGTATGTAAGTATGTAAATAGATTTATACTGCTACCTCTGATTTGAATCTGACCAACGAAGGATAGGTTCTAGCTCTTACTCATCCTTAATTGTAATTTATTTCTCTAACAGAGAAAAAACTAATTTTCATTATTTATAATACATTTACTTATTTGCTCCACACTAGTGTACATATAAAATATTTTAAAAATTGCTAACTCATACATCTATACAATACATAAGCATATTTTTGTCTTTAACCTTACATTGTTTAGTCACCTCATAAATACTTCTTTTTGTTGCCCTTTGTAATCAACCTTCCACACAACATGAAACCACAAACTCTTATAACCACTTACCTTATTTCTGTCCCAATATTTGGATTTATCTAAAGTTTTATACATATATATCATATATGCACATATATATGAAATATTACAGTATGTATTTGTGAATGCATGGTTTATTTCTTTTTACTTTTGACAAATACTATGTTTTATGAATGTACTATAGTTTATCTATTCACCAATTATTTAAATACATGTGGGTATTTCTAGTTTTTGGTGATGATGATAAAGTTATGAATGAAGA
>NW_012151485.1:522166-523350 GCF_000956105.1 Propithecus coquereli
TAATCCTATTTCTATCACACCCAATTTCTCTAATAAAATAATAAAATTTGTTTTAAAAAAGAGAAGAAACATCTCAAGAGAGATTATCTGTATAATCACTTTTGGTATCCTTAGAGAAGCTGATCTAAATTGTCCTACATAATAGTCATCTAAGGGAGATATACTTCCCTCTAGTGTGTGACCATATAATCCTATTTCTATCACACCCAATTTCTCTAATTATCCTACAACAAGTTAACCACACTCTTAAACATTTAAACACGTATGGTATTATGGAAGATAAGCTAAATTACTGTATTTTATAATGTTTCCGAAGTATGAGCCAAATTATCTGCACTGTAATAAAAAACTTGTTTCATCTCTGAACCTAAGAATTTGTAATAATGTCCCTATTTTTATATTATCATTAATAAGTTAAACATATAATTTAAAATGAGATAGTTTAGATTAAAATGGCAATAATAGAAGAGAGACGGGAAAAGTGTTTAATTAGTCAGAATAGACTAAGTTGAATATCCAAATTTCAGTAACCCACCCCAACAAAATTTATTGTTTTCCCACGCTATATATTTGATTGAGTTAGTGGGATTCACTCCACATCATCATTTAGAGCCCTAGGAATTATTTTTTTCAACTAGAATATGCGTTGGTGAGGAAAGAGACTTTATCTAACATATCATTCTATATGAAATGCACACCTGATATATGTCACATTAGACATTCAATGATTGTTAACATAATAGATTCATTATTAATTTAAAATGAATATAATAGTAAAAATAGAATTACAAATACAAAAATCTATCTTCAGTTAGAACACTCAAGGAGGGCTGCATACTTTAAAAGGACTTAAAACCACTAATAAATTTAATACTTAAACAAGCATTTCCTGACAGATCATGAATATTGAAAATATTTGAAATTGTAAAGGAGATGTTAACTGAGAAATTAGATTCTAAAATAAATGGAAAATTATAATACTCCTCTATCAGTATGGCACATACATATGGATAACAGCTCAAAGAAAAATAAATTATGAAGATATTCAATATGTATGAAATGACATAGAGAAAGATTTTGTATCTTGTACTCAAGTAGAACAAGTATTTTTGAAATCTATAATACACATATAAAATTGTTACATTAAAATACTGATTGCCTGAAAAATATCTATTCAACACATA
>NW_012151485.1:523795-524403 GCF_000956105.1 Propithecus coquereli
CTGCCATCTGTGTGGGCCCTTGGCAAGGCCAGTGAATGGGGACCCCATGGGCAGCTGCACACGTCTCTAGAACAGTATTTTGTTCATTTTTAACAAAGGTTTTGTACCCTTATTATTGAGTTTTGAGGTTTTTTTTTTTTATGAATGAAGTATTTAGACAGAAATGTGATATGCAAATATTGTATACCATTTTGTGGCTTGTATTTGAATTCTATTAATGTTATCTTTCACAGAACAAAGTTATAAAATTTGATAAAATACAATTTATCTTTTTTTGGTTTTATGGGTTGTGATTAGGTGTTTTATCTAAAAATATATTGAGTAACACAAATACAAAGATATTCTTCTTCTATAATTTCTTCTAGAAGTTTTATAGCTTTAGATTTTTCTTCTAGGTCTATAATCTGTTATGTGATAGTATTTGTATCAGGTGTGAGGTATGGTTTGAAATTAATTTGTTTTTAATGCAGACACACAGTTGTTCCCATAGCCTTTATTGAAAAGACTTTCCATTTTTCACAGAAAAATTTTTGCTATTGTAAAAATTCAGGTGACTGTATTTGTTTAGGTCTTTTCCAAGACTATTTTGTTATATTGAACTCTGTGTT
>NW_012151485.1:525223-526906 GCF_000956105.1 Propithecus coquereli
TGAAATTAATTTTTATATGCTGACTTGGTATTCTTTTTTCTTGCTCAACTCATTCTATTAATTATAATGTTTTTCCTCATATACTCTTTGGCAGACACTCATATTGTTTGTTAACACAGATAGTATTTTAAAACTTATGGAATATGCAAGATTTTTATTTATTTTGCTTGCCTTATTGAACTTGCTAGAAATTTGATTATATTCTTGAATAAGAAAGATGATAGATCTTAAGAGGGAAAGCCCAAAGTCTTTAAAATTCAATATGATATTGAATAAAGTTATTTTTTTAAGTTGCCCATTATGCAGTTTTAAAATTTTCCTATTATTTATAGTTTGCTAAGAATATTTGTCATAAGTAAAATTTGAATAGTTGAAATAATTTTTATTCATGTAATTGATGATATGACTATAGAATTTTTTCTCTTTATTCTGCTAACATGGTGAATTAAATTGATTGGTTTTTAAATGTTGGGTCAGCCTTGCATTCCTGGGCTAATCCTGTTTTTGTAATGATGCATTGTTTACTTTATACATTGCTTGATGTGATTTGCTAATATATTTTGAAGATGCTTGTATGTATATTTTTCCTTGTGATATCTGTATTTGTTGTATTGAATCCATGCTGGCCTTACAAAATAAGTTGGGAAGTGCTCATTATTCTACTTTTTTGAAGAATTGAGTAGAATTAATGTTATTTCATTCTTAAATAATTCATAGAATTCACCAGTGAAGTATTCTGGGCATGGAATTTTTCTTGTGAGAAAGTTTTTAACTGCAGATGCAATTCTTTGATAGGCATACCGCTGCTCATGTCATCCATATCAAGCACATATTTTAGGCAGGATATGGAAGAAGGAAGAGAATAGAAAAATGTATCTCAGCTACCTCTCTCAATTTTAAGGAGTATTATCAGAAATCATACACAATAAGTTCAGTTTATATTTTATTGAGCAGGAGTTACTTTGTAGATGGTTTCTAACTGCTATGCAGCCTGTGAAATGTAACACTTTAGCTGAACACATTGCCACAAATATAAGGGCTTTTTTATTAGGAAGGAGAAAATGACATTGATGAGGCAAGTAGAGTTTCTTCTCCCTCAATAATACAGTAATTGAAACAAGGTAGAGTACTGTATTAGGCATAGAAGTTCTAAAGTACCATTGGGTTAATTATTATCATGTGTTCAAAAAATATTAGAAATAATAAACTGGGACATGGATGTAGATTAAAAAAATGCTTTGAGTATCAACAGTTGCATTGTGACACTATGAAAGTGAATGAGAAAGTTGAAGTAGAAAATCTAGACTGAGGAAATAAAGTCAATAGAGCATTTTATCTTAAAAAAAAAAAGCTGTGACCCTAAAACTTAGGGTGATAATTAATTTCTACTACATACTAGATTTATTTCCAGTAGAAATCTCTTCTGACTCCTGAAATATCCAAGATTATGAGTCACAGAGGAAAAATTATTATACACGTAAACAATGAATAGGCACTTTTTATGTCAGGTTCTTACTTACACTGTACAAAGTATAATGTGAAAATCTGAAATGACAATCTTTTATTCTTGTTTTATGTCCTGTGTTCTGAAATTTCACAATGATATGCTATAATGTGGGTCTTGTTTATTCACTTTGCTGTATGTTCAGTGGGCTTCCTCAATATTTTATTTTAGTATTATTT
>NW_012151485.1:527291-529306 GCF_000956105.1 Propithecus coquereli
TTTAAGGGAGAAACTTTATCTGCTTAAATAAAGTTTGTCAACAGGTGTCTCATATTCAGGTGATTTAGTGGGAATTCACCATTTTCATTGAAAGATACTCAAACACCAGGGTTGGCTGCATATGTTTCTTTGGGTTGCTAGTTTTCCCAGAAGGATTTCTTTTATTGTTGTATGTGTTTGAGGCTGATAGCCAGAACTCTGGAAGCTAATAAAAAATAAATTCATGCTGGATTCTCACCTTTCAGTATTCAGACTTAACACTTTTCCTTTCCCTCCTTCAGTGAGATAAGTGTTCCCAAAGTTTGGAATTTCTCTTGTTCAAATTTCACTAACAATGAACGTTTTGTTTTCTACCACTAAGGAGTAGACAGTCATTAGGCTTTTTGAGTTGGAGATAACATATTTGAGATCTAAATATAACCTCAATCATATTTCCATGAATTATCTTCTTTTTAGTTTTATTCAAGCCGTTAAAGCTACGGTTGCTCAACATCCTTAGACGTTCGTCCATTTTGTGTCATATACAAGTTTGCATATTTGTTACTTTTTTCTACTGTAGGCTTTCATGAGAATTAAAAAAAAAGAAGGTTTAATCCTAAACCAATTATCATTCATCCATGTGCAGAGCATCTTTAAAGAAATAATATGACATTTATCATCTGCTGTGGTCACTTCTAAATGCTCACTGTCCTTGTCTACTGCATTGTTTTTATTCTGTTATAACCATAATAGTAGGATATGGATATTGTTTTATCCACTGATTTTAACCGCAATTATGAATATATGTGGTTTTCTTTCATAGTAATTTATTTTTATCTATAAGTCCCATATCAAGCATCAGTAACAGCAACCTGAATTTACCACCACAGAAAGAAAACTTGTCATTTCCATATAAATGCCCAAAAGTATTTCTTAGTAGTTTTGCATTTCCAAATCCTAGTTCTTCAATATAAGTAAGTCTAAATATATTCTATAACTGATTTATAAAAATGCATATTGGTAGTACTACCATTTCCCTAATCTAAGGATTAATACAATTTCCAAGACTGCGAAGGAAAAGGAAGAAAATAAAAAACACAAAGAAAGATACAGCAGTTGCTTTTGGAGTCTTTGAGAAAGGATGTCTGTGCCTTTTCTTGTGTAAGCTTTGTTGTCAGTGGGATAAGCATATGATACTACCTCGAGGGAAATGTGAGGAAATCTGAGAGTCGTGAGGATTTTGTTTCTTGATTTCTTACTAGTAGTCTGGAAGATGTGACAGCTTCTCAGAATTTCCCAGCACCAATATAGTGTGCAAAAATGAAGCAGTGTGTGTGGAACAGAAGGAGAAAGGGCCCAAGACAGACCTGCAAAACCTCTTGTTGCCCTATAGTTGGGTGGGGGAAGAGCTAAATATTCCTCTCTCACTGAAATAATATGGTTTAGTAGAAAGGAGAGCTTGCAAGTACCGGAGGGACCGTAGCCGCAATAATTCTGTTTCTAAAGACTAGTTGGGACCACAGCCATCTTATCAGATGCTGCCGTGGATAGAAGAGAGTCAACCAGAATCAAACAGTATCTAGAACTCAGTCAGATCCAAATGGGCAGGCCCCACTAATGACCAGACGCTTTCCCTGATGCCATGATGGAATATAAACTTGCAGAAACTTAAGAACATTCTTGAAAGGAAAAATAACTGGAAAAATACCCTGAAATAACCAACTTTAAGCTAGTATGAGGGCAAGAATAAAATGAAGCAAGTTTATTTATCTTGAATTGACTACAGTATGTTTTATGGCATTTCCCAAAAATGAAAGGGAAGTTGAAATTAAGTTATCAAAATGTAAAGTTTTCTTGCCCACCTGAAATTTTTTATTTTTAAAATATCATACCTGCTACATGTCATACCAAAGAAATAAAGGTGCTAATAAAATTATCAAGGTGAACATCAGATAAAAAACAACCTGAAACATGACAGTTTGAGAAATGTAGTCAACAGGATATAATGGTTAATTTCAACTTGGAGGGTATTTTTA
>NW_012151485.1:540881-541391 GCF_000956105.1 Propithecus coquereli
AAAAATAAGTGAAATTTTCAAAGGAGACACAACTTTTCATATTTTCTTCATTCCATGAGGTCACTTTGTGCCTTATATGAGTCAAGCTGAGAAAGAGATCACATTATTACCTGTGATATCTGAGAAGACTCATGATAAATCAAAAGAAGGGACTACATAGCATGAACTGATGGAAGAAGAGATAAAGCTAAATAAAAACTCCTTATGAAATGAGAATATAAAAATAAGTTAGAGAAGCTTGAGTACTCTCTATGATTTATTTAGTTTGATTTTTATCCCATGTGGCCAAAATCGGATTCAACAGGGTTAAAAATGTAAACAAGTAGAAAACAAAAACAATGTGATTCTCTGACTCTATGCTGTTTTGGGGATTTTTATTCATACCCTTTCTTCAAAAGTCTGATTAGACTTTAACCAATTTAAAGAAGTATGGGACAGAAGTCAGAGAAAGTGAGGAGTTGGGTTGGTGAGGAACAGAGCAGTACAGTAATCAGTAAAGTGGGCAGCCCC
>NW_012151485.1:541441-543751 GCF_000956105.1 Propithecus coquereli
ATGAAGTCTTTATAGAGAAGGTGGACTATGACTTGTCTTGAAGAATGGCTGAGAATTGTGTAGGCATGTGGACCAAAACAAAAACATCAACACATTTCATATTTGGAACTTGAATTCCCTCATCTATTTACCTTATGCAAATTTTTGTTGTGCAGAATAACTTCCAGATACAATTGGGAATTTAAAACATTTAGACTTGAAAAGGGCTAACTATACCTTCCCTACATCTACCACATAATATTAATTTTTTAGGCCTCATTTTAAAAGTCACATGTATATGAAAACTACAGAAAGCTTCATCTAATCTCTCATAATCATCACATTATTAGTCTTTGTTTTATATTTGATTGGTTTTTGATTGAGCCACAAAAAATGATACTTTCATTTTTCTTGCCCAAGTTCTGAATGAACTGAGAAATAGACATAAGGAATGAGACACAAACAGATCAGCATATCACTTTCCTTATTGAAATGGCTGATAAAGCACAGTGAGGCCAGGGCTCATTGTAAAAATGGGTTTCCTGACATTGAACACTGGCATTTGACAGACTTCTGACCCAGCCTCATGTCATACTAGGCAACTACAGGTCCCCCAATCTGAGGGCTGGCTCTCAGATAATTTATGGCATAGAGAAACAGCACCCAATGCACCCTCTGTCTAGGAAGATAAATCTTGAAGAAAAGAAGAAAGAAGCAGCTGAAGCATGCACATTTGTTTCCTCTTTGAAATTTACCAGTAACATAAATCACTGTTCTACACAGAGTAGAAGTAAATGGGAGGACAGATGGGGATAGAAGTGTTACATTAATGGTAGCTTTCCAAATAGTAGGAAAAATTGTATGTGGGGAATAAAGGTTTTGGTAGTTTTTGTTTACTTGCTTGCTTGCTTTTATTTCAGAATGAAACTGTATATAAAGAAAGACATTAATTTAGATGTAAGAAACACGGATTCAAGTCTTGGCTCCACAGTTTTTTACTTAATGTCTTATAGTGGTATGCTTTAAATAAACCTTCTAAAATTGGCCAGTATTTCAGCTTTATTTCTCCTATATAGTCTGTTTATATATCTCTTTGTCCTTTCTTAGACACAATCAGCTAATTGAAATATATGACAATACTTAATATCTAATCTTAGGTGACAGTTATCAATAATATATCCTTAAAAAAATATTAACTGGTTTGAGACTGTTATTAGTGCCTGAACATATTACCCTGTCCCTTCTTTTTGTTCCAATTTCTCTTGCCCATTTATGTCTTTCTATTTAATAAAAGACCCTTAAATGTGCTGTTTTTGGTAGAACTTAGAGCTTATCATAAATGGTCCAGACACAGTTAATAGTATTCCCTGCTTCCCATTTGAAGCCAGATGAGTCTTGTTTCGGCTAATGAAATGTGAGCAGAGGGGACACAAATCATTTCTTTGCAGAAATTTCAAGAGCCAGTGTAGGACTACCCATTAGCTTTCCTCATGATGCAGCAGTGTTGGAGGCATAGATTGAGACAAGGCACCATCAACATGTGCTCCTGATTAAGACAGTGTGCAGAGCCGTGAGCATTCACTTTGCATAGAGAGCACAAGTGTAAATAAACTTTTATTGCTTTAAGCTGCTGAGTATTTTCATCATTTCTTGCTGTGACACACCCAGACTATTCTAATATAATATACAGGGTTCTTCACGATCTGCCCTCTGCTTATATTTTGGCTCTACAGCTTTCTTCACTACATTTCTCCATGTACTACCTTATACCTGCTTCAATTATTTATTCACTCAATAAAAATCTTGTGTACATATCTTAGGTGATGCAGTATATAAGGATTTAAAAAGGCACTTCCCATCTTCTGAGGGAAATAACTAATAAATAGAGGAGTAATATATAAAGTAAGCAGGAAATACAGAGTGAACAGATGCTAATTTTCAGTATATTGCCCCTCCTTACTTATTCTGAATCATATCGTCAAATCCCCCTCTACTTCATTAAGGGTTTCACATGCTCTTAAAGCTTTTACCCTTCCTTACCACCAAGTTCCAGGGGTGAACACTTGAATTAAGTTCTTCACCCTTCCCCATCCCCTTGAGAACAGTGATTGATTTAGGGTGAGACACAAGAGTAAGTGTTGAGAGGGGTTTCTGGAAAGGTAGTTTTCATATATTTTCTCCAAAGTTAATGGCAATGTAGTACTTTTTCAAACTGGATATATACACTGAAGCATAAAGGCGTTGGGGTTGCTGAAAACCATCAGGTGACGTGCATAGATATTGATTTAAGATGAATTGAGCCTAAAAAATGGAGGGGAAGAAAAACGAAAC
>NW_012151485.1:543801-545194 GCF_000956105.1 Propithecus coquereli
TAAATTGCATTTTGTTAGAATTATTTTTCTTGGATCTTAAAATATGACATATAATTTCAACAAGCAGAGAACAAAGTTTCCCTGCCGAAATTGCTCATTACTTCACCAACCAAACCTGTAAGCTTGTAACATAAACTTACATTATGCGACTCTCAAACTATCCCAACGCATATTGCATTATGTATCTCCATTTTTGTCTGTTCTCTGACCCACTTTCATTTTATTTCCTTAACTGTCCCTCCCTGAAGGTGATTCGTAGATAGTTGAAAATTTTCAAATATTCATTAGTAGAGAACAATTATTTAATTATGTTTCCTTCCTGGATTTGTTTTTTAATCTCTTTGAAGATCAGTTAATTAAATTGACTTCTAAGAGGACACAATAAAACTACTTAAATAATTTCTTGAAGAATCTGTCTTGTGTTCTACACTCTAAAATATTTGTCTTCTACATAAAGCCACACTGCACCCTAGTTTTCTTGTAAAGGCACTTGGTAACCAATGATCATCAAATAATGAAGACTTTACCTGATGACAAGAGAATACGCCCATTCTTGGTATAGCTCCAGGGCATTCCCTGGAAGGAACGGTATATTGCTTTGCTTGAATTTGGGGCACTGTCTGGGTACTGTTTTCTTTTTTTTTTGGTAGGGGGAAGTCTGTGTTTCCAGGATTTAAAGTACTCAATGTGTGAACTCAGTTTGGGATTTGGGAAAATGTATTGAGTTCCAAGAGTCTAGCTCATGCCATATATATACACCCACTGTCACACTGACATGATAAATTCCATTCTCATCACTTTCCTTGCTGAAAAAAATGTGTGTAGGACCTCTGTCTTCGATCTGTGGACTGTCTTCATAAAGAATAAATAAAATTGAGTAAATGTATTATCACAACAGTCCATCAAATGTATTGTCATTATTTTTCCTGTTATACTCTAAGTTCATGAAGACAGAGAGCATGCCAGACTTTTTCAGGGATGTATACCCAACATGAGGCACAGTGCGTGTCACAGAATTGGGCTATGGATAAATGTTTATTAATTGACCAGTTGAATGAGCACCTCCCTCTTATAAAAATCACATCAACCCAACTTTCTTTTTCATCTTGTTCCTTTTCCTATAAGCATGCATTTCTCACTGCACACTTCATAACACATTATCTGATCAGATTATTTAATAATAAAGCTGAAATGTAAGATATTTTTGTCCTATATTTCATTACAATTGAATTTCTGCTATGCTTGCATTGAAAGATCAAATCGACAATAATTAATTAAGATACACACTGGCCCTAGGAGGCCGTGCAAAGTACTGCAAGGATACAAAGATTTATAATCCATGGTAAAATTTGCATAAAAGCCCTAATTAAGCTGACATGACAAGATTTAAACA
>NW_012151485.1:546102-546771 GCF_000956105.1 Propithecus coquereli
AATTGATGAAGAAACTAAATTTCAAAAAAATTCTCATTAAAAACTTCTGAGAAAGTAAGAACGGCATGTAAGTAAAAAAAAAAAAAATACAAGCATGCCATTTGCAAGAGGATCTTAATTTAGCAAGGGAAGTCTATCTTCTAGAATGTATTTTAATGAAACATATCCCTAATATCCATATTGTAAAACTGTTCCTAGCTTTATTGCAATATAATTGACAAATAAAAATTGTGTATACCTAAGGTATGCAATGTGATGATTTGATGATATAATATACATTGTGAAATGATTATCACAATCAAGTTAATTAACATATCCATTACGTCACATAGTTGCTTTTTTTTTTCTTTTTCTTTCTTTTCTTTTTTTTTTTTGGGGGGGTGAGAACACTTCAGAGCTACTGTCTTGACAAATTTTAAGTATACAATACGGCATTTTTTACTATAGTCAGCATGCTGTACCTTAGATCCCCAGAACTTATTCGTCTTATAACTGAAAGTCTGTGCCCTTTGACTATTCCCTCCACCCCCTCCCCTTTCCCACCACCCCCTAGTTTCTGGCAACCATAATTCTACTTTCTGCTTCTGTGAATTCCACTTTTTTAGATTACATGTATAAGTGAGATCATGCAGTAATTGTCTTTCTGTGCCTGGCTTATTTCAATTAGCA
>NW_012151485.1:546821-548506 GCF_000956105.1 Propithecus coquereli
CTCTTAATTAATTCAATAAATCAAAATATGTATTGAGGTTATTTTATATCCAAAATATAGTGAGGAGTAAAATCATGAAATTGCTTTAAAAAAAGCGCCTTCAATAATTTAGAGTTGAGTAAAAAAAAAAAAGACTCACATACATAAATATTAAATCATTTAACAACACATTCTATAAAATAGGTGAGCAAGAGACGCTAAAATTGAGTAATGACAAAGATCACTTTAGTGAGAGAATCTTGTATTATGAGGAGAAACTCATTGTTTTAGGACTTACATTTTAGGCTTTGAAATACTAGAAATCTTTGAAAAACCAGATATTAGTAAAAGAGAAGTTAGAGAACATTCTCTTGAGCAAATTGAAAGCATGGATGTAAAAAGAAAAACAACAACAACAACAACAAAAAGCAAAAAAACCCAAATCTCCATCTTCGCTGTACTGCAGGAATAAGCGAAAGAGTAGAGGAAAGACAAAATGGCAGAAATATTGGCAAGCTGGGAAGATTTTTAAATGGGAGGCTAATAAATTGTGAGCTAATAAACTGTGAGTTCAGAGTCCAGGAAGATTATTTTGGTAGTGGGAAAGGTGTAAATGGAGACCAAATGAGGGAAATATAGGGCCTGGGCCAAGTCAGTGGCCAAGAAATGAATGGAAAAGTATAGCTAAGATATGTTTTAAGAACTGATTTTATTTACTTATCTATTTATATTTAGTAAATGAATGATAGAGATGATTCTAAAATTTTGCATTTGTGTTGATTTAGAGTGCAAATAATGAGGTTATTCTTGTATATGGTTTTCTTTCTTTCTTTTTTATTTCAAAGTATTACAGGGGTACAAATATTTCTCATGAATCACTTTTATAATGCTTGAGTCATGGTTACAAGTGTGCCTGTCACCCAGACAGTGTTCACTGTACCCATTAGGTAGGTTACCACCCATCCACACCCCCCGCACCCCCTGCTTGATTTGCATTAAGTTTTACTTCCTGCTATGGACATGTGTGCTCATTGGTTAGCTCCAATTTAATAGTGAGTACATATGGTGCTTGTTATTCCATTCTTTAGAAACTTCACTTAGGACAATGGTCTCTAGTTCCATCCAAATTGTTGCAAAAGGCATCAAGTCATCTTTCTTCATAGCTGAGTAGTACTCCATGGTATACATATATCACATTTTGTTAAACCCCTTATGAATTGATGGACACTTGGCTTGATTTCACATCTTTGCAATTGTGAATTGTGCTGCCACAAACATTTGAGTGCAGGTGCCTTTTGGATAAAATGACTTCTTTTCCATTGGATAAATACTCAGTAGTGGGATTACTGGATCAAAGAGTAGGTCTATCTTTAGTTCCTTGAGGTATCTTCATACTCTTTCCTATAAAGGTTGTACTAATTTACAGTCCCACAAACAGTGTATAAGTGTTCCTTTCTCTCTGCATCCATGCCAGCATCTATTATTTTTAGATTTTTTAATAAAAACCATTCTGACTGGTATAAGGTGATATCTCATTGGGGTTTTAATTTGTATTAGTGACGATTAGTGACGTTGAACATTTTTTCATATGTTTTTTGGCCAGTTGTCTATCTTCTTTTGAAAAGCTTCTGTTCATATCTTTTTCCCACTTTATGATGATATTTTTTGGTTTTTGTTTTTTTCTTGCTGATTTGCTTGAGTTCTTT
>NW_012151485.1:548556-548974 GCF_000956105.1 Propithecus coquereli
AGCATCATAGGTGGAGACTGAAAGCCTACTATTTTTTATTGTTGCTGTTGTTCAACAGCTAATACTAGTGTTCTAGAGATGCTACCGTGCTGCTTAGTTTTCATTATTTTTTCACTGTTTTAATGGTAGGTCATATTTTTTACTGTTAAGTACTATGAGTGAATGAGTCTAAGAAAATAATTACTTATTAGTTGTGTATAAATTCAGAGTCAGAAATAATAGTGATATCAAACAACCACAGATTGTCCACATGGGTGACTCAGATAGTGACATTTTGCTTTCTGATGCTTCAATGTACACACACTTTGTTTTATGTATAAAATTATGAAAAAGATTGAATAAAATTACCTTTAGACTATGAGCATGAGGTGTATATGAAATATAAATGAATTTTCATGTTTAGACTTGGGTTCTATCC
>NW_012151485.1:551027-552034 GCF_000956105.1 Propithecus coquereli
ACCCTTTTTCATTCTTCTGCGTGGGGTTATCAATTTTCTCCAAACTATTTATCGAATAGTTTTTTTTTTTCTCCCCCAGTGTATATATGCTTTGTCAAAGATCAGTTGGCTCTATGTCGATGGTTTTATATCTGAGTTTTTCTGTTCTGTTCCATTGGTCTATGTCTCTGTCTTTATGCCAATATCATACTGTTTTGATTATAAAGCCTCATAATATAGTTTGAAGTCTGGTAATGTGATGTCTATTTTGAACTAGAACAAGACAAGGATGCCCATTATCACCACTTCTATTCAACATAGTGCTGGAAGCCCTAGCCAGAGCAATCAGGCAAGGGAAAGAAATTAAGAGTATCCAAATTGGGAAAGAAGAGGTCAAACTATTGCTTTTTGCTGATGATATGATCTTATATCTAGAAAATCCCAAAGATTCCATCAAGAGATTCCTGGAATTAATAATAAATTCAGCAAAGCCTCAGGGTACAAAATCGATGTACAGAAATCAGTAGCATTCTTATACACAAATAACAGTCAAGCTGAGAGCCAAATCAAAGACTCAATACCATTCACAATAGCTACAAAGAAAATAAAATACCTAGGAATATACTTAACCAAGGAGGTGAAAGATCTCTACAAAGAGAACTGTGAAACACTGAAGAAAGAAATCACAAATAATAAAAATGGAAAAACATATTGTACTCATGGATCAATAGAATCAACATTGTTAAAATGTTCATAAAACCTAAAGTGATTTACAAATTCAATATAATCTCCATCAAAATACCAGTGTCATATTTCACAGATCTAGAAAAAATAATTCTACACTTCATTTGGAACAAGAAAAGAGCCTGAACAGCTGCAGCAATCTTAAGCAAAAAGTATAGATTTCTTTAAATTTTTGCATTCTATGGATAGAGATGTAGACCTACATTTCTAGTAGTGATTGAGACTGAGTTTTCTAGATTTGGGAGACAAGGGAACAGAGAATTCGTTACAATCCTGCAACAAGT
>NW_012151485.1:552084-552467 GCF_000956105.1 Propithecus coquereli
AGATGTAGACCTACATTTCTAGTAGTGATTGAGACTGAGTTTTCTAGATTTGGGAGACAAGGGAACAGAGAATTCGTTACAATCCTGCAACAAGTGAAGGTCATTGAGGGAATCATACAGTTACCGGGGGGCAGTTGGCCAAAAAATGAGTCTTGGAGGATGCAAGGATGAGACGATATTTAAGTAGAAACAGAGTTCTAATAGAGGTAGTTAGAAAGTGAAAATAATAAGAAACTGAACATATGAAGGGAGGAGAATATTATAAGAATGAGAGAGCGAAAATTGTACTTAACATTGCCTCTTTTTCTCATTCACATGCAAATTCAATTTTCATCCTCAGTTGATTATAAAAATTGCAAGCATATATGACACATATGTCACTC
>NW_012151485.1:552517-552897 GCF_000956105.1 Propithecus coquereli
AGAAGCTGCCTTACAGCTTGACTTTCTCTTTGCTACAATGAATGGCTTTTTATTTTCCCTCCATCTGGATACAAGTCCTTTGTCAGGCCCAGAGCCGAATTTCAGAGGGAGACCTAAGAGGAACAATAAGAAACCAGTGAAGCTAAGAAGAACCAGCAGTAATTATGCTTTGGGTTGTTTTCATTGTTTATCTGAGAATAATCATTTGACCACTTGGAGTAATCAGATAATCAGCAGGGCGTCTCTCTACTCAAGACAAGTCAATTAAGATATAATCCTGGTTTCCATTATATTGTGGGAGTTGTCTGACTCTGGGTGAGAGACACTATAATTCACATTTGTCACTCTGACCCATCTGAATCTAGCCAATGTCAAGCAGC
>NW_012151485.1:553055-553642 GCF_000956105.1 Propithecus coquereli
TTTTTTTTTTTTTTTGTGGTGAGAACACTTCAGAGCTACTGTCTTGACAAATTTTAAGTATACAATACGGCATTTTTTACTATAGTCGGTATGCTGTACCTTAGATCCCCAGAACTTATTCATCTTATAACTGAAAGTCTGTGCCCTTTGACTATCCCCTCCAACCCATCCCCTTTCCCACCACCCCCTAGTTTCTGGCAATCATCATTCTGCTTTCTGCTTCTGTGAATTCCACTTTTTTAGATTACATGTATAAGTGAGATCATGCAGTAATTGTCTTTCTGTGCCTGGCTTATTTCAATTAGCATAATATCTTTACTGACTACCATTCACAGATAGATATAGTAATATAGATTATCACCTGTCTTAAATTCAGCTATGGAAAGAAGAATATCATAAGCTTTAGTAATTTTACTTTTACTGAGATATTTTAGAATTCATATTTAAAGGAAAAAAATTTAAGCAAAATTAGATTTCACCAAATTATGTTTGTTAAATGGAATAACTTACTGCAATAAAAATAGTTTGTTTTTAAACAGGGAACCCATTATACAAATATCACATTTATGGAGGTTTAGAATATAGAA
>NW_012151485.1:554669-555474 GCF_000956105.1 Propithecus coquereli
AAAAAGCAGACCAAAAATGTTTTTATGAGTGTGCATAAGGAGATTTGTTATATCTATTATATTAGACAGATATAACTCACACATGTTTTCTTTCCCTGCTCATTGAAACCATTTGGAATCTGTTGGGAGCCTGTTTTGCTTTCCACAAAAGCCTAATTAAGGGAGTATTAAAACTTTTTATACCCTCTTGGTGCATGTGTGGTAACAACAACCTGAACATCCAAACCAAATTTCGGTTTGCGGCATCCATCTCTTGTCATTACTAAGAGGTGAATATGGTATTTCATAATTGTTGGAAAAGGTGGTTTTGTGTGCAGTTTTATATGTCTGTTGACCCCTAGTTGGCCACATAAGAATGGTCCTTGAGCCTGGAACGCTTCCTTACCAAGAGATAAAGCACCCACGTGGCAGATGCCAGGCTTATCGCCTTTTGTGGGAGTGTTTTCCCTGTTCCAGACTCAGTGAGTGTTCTTTCTTCTGTTTAAGCATGGGCATCAGTGGCCCAAAGGCACGCCTCAGTCCTGGTCATGGTCCTTCCACCCACAAGAGAGGCACAGAGAAGAAAATTGCTTTGAGTTAGCCGCCAGGCAATACTCAGTAGCCAAAGGGGACTGGCTCACACTATTGGAACTGATCTTGTTCTGTCTCTTCTCTGTGTAAGTAAAGTGTTTTTCTACCCAGAGCTTGATTGTGTTGTTTTCCACGGTGACTCCAATGCCAAAATGCAATGTACAGAAATGTGTGGAGTCTTCCGCTCGTATTGAAAACAATGCACAGTGCTCTGCTGGATGACAATTGGTTATAC
>NW_012151485.1:555524-555838 GCF_000956105.1 Propithecus coquereli
TTTATTCTTAATAATGTGAAACTGAAAACAATACAAATATCCAGCAACTGGTGAATGGATAAACAGATTGTCGTGCATCCATACTATGGAATAGATCTTAGCAAAAATATTTAAAGAACTGTGCTATACACAACAACGTGGATGTATCTCAACATAATTATGCTAAGAGAAAGATGTCAAAAAAGTGTACATACTTTATATTTCTATCCATATAAGTTTCTAGAAAATACAAACATATATAGTAGAAAGCGTATCAATGATTATCTGTGGTGAGAGTGTGGGATGGGGGTGAGGAGATTACAAAAAGGAATGAG
>NW_012151486.1:0-911 GCF_000956105.1 Propithecus coquereli
GTTTCATTGATCTTCTGTATAATTTTGTTATCTTTGATTTCATTTAGTTCTACTCTGACCTTAGTTATTTTTTTCTTCTGCTGGCTTTGGGTTTGGTTTGCTCTTCCTTTTCTAGTTCATTGAGTGTTGTTAGATTATTAATTTGTGATCTTTCTGTCTTTTTGTTGTAGGCATTAAAGGCTATAAATTTTTCCCTTAGGACTCTTTGCTATATCCCATAGATTTTCATAGCTTGTGTCCCCTTCGTCATTCAGTTTGAGGAATCTTTTAATTTCCATATTAATCTCATCATTGATCTAATAATTGTTCAGCAGCAGTGTTTAATTTCCATGACTTTGTGTAGAATTGAGTGTTTCTCTTGCACTTGATTTCTAGTTTCATTCTGTGGTCTGAGAAGATTCACGCTGTGATTTCTATTATTGTGAATTTGTTGAGCCATGTTTTGTGTCCTAAGATGTGATCAGTCTTGGAGACTGTTCCATGTGCTGATGAGAAGAATGTATATTCAGTAGTTTTTGGGTAAGATGTTCCATAAATGTCTGTTAAGACCATTTGTTCTAGAGTTTCGTTTAAGTCCAGTGTTTCTTTATTTATTAATATTTTTCTGCTTGGATGATCTGTCCAGTTCTGTCAGTGGTGGGTATTAACCAGGAATAGAAAAGAAAGGACTCAAATCAGCTCAATAAGAAATGAAAAAGGATGTATTACAACTGATACCATGGAAATACAAAATATCATCTGTGAATACTATGAAAATCTCTGTGCACATAAACTCAAAAACGTAGAGGAAATGGACAAATTTCCGGAAACACACAACCTTCCAAGATTCTATTAGGAAGAAACAGAACTCCTGAACAGACCAATAACAAGCAACAAGATTGAAGCAGCAATAAAAAAATCTTCCAACAGAA
>NW_012151486.1:2305-5168 GCF_000956105.1 Propithecus coquereli
CAAATAGCCAAAGCAATCTTAAGCAAAAGGAACAAATCTGGAGGCATCACATTACCAGACTTCAAACTATACTACAAGGTAATAGTAACCAAAACAGTGTGGTATTGGCATAAAAATAAAGACATAGACCAATGGAACACAACAGAGAACCCAGGTACAAAGCCATCCACATACAGCTAACTGATCTTTGACAAAGCAGACAATAATATACACTGGGGAAAAGAAGCCCTATTCAATAAATAGTACTGGGAAAATTGGATAGTCACATGCAGAAGAATGAAACAGGATCCAGATCTCTCACCACTCAAAAAAATTAATTCAAGTGAATAAAAGACTTACATGTAAGACATTAAACCATGAGAATTCTAGAAGAAAATGTTGGAAAAACTCTTCTAGATATCAGCCTAAGCAAAGAATTTATGAAGAAGACCCCAATGACAATCATAGCAACAACAAAAATAAATAGATGGGATTTGATTAAAGTAAAAGCTTCTGCACAGTCAAGGAAATAATTAACAGAGCAAATAGACAATCTACAGAATGGGAGAAAGTACTCTCAAGCTATACATCTGATAAAGGACTAATAACCAGAATCTACAAAGAACTCAAGCAAATCAGCAAGGGAAAAAATCAAACAACACCATTAAAAAGTTGGCAAAAGACATGAACAGAAGCTTCTCAAAAGAAGATACACAAATTGATGGGAATAAGACCACCGGGGCTTAGGGACCCCATTTCTGAGGCCATGGGAGGAGAGGAGGTAAAGGAATGCTGCCAGAGCAGGAGCCAGAGATAAGGGCAAAAGCTAACTGCCTAGTTGGGGGACATTCCAACGATCTGGAAATACAACAAAGCAGACTCCCACCTTAAAGCCTGAGGGGCCTCATGCCTAAAAAGCCACGGAGCAGCTTGACATGAAAGCCATCCATGGCTGTAAAGGAAGATTGCAAAATGTCAGCCCAGGAGAAGAGATGTCAGGCTTCAGTTCTTAAAAGCACCAGGTTGAGTTCCTTCCCTCCCCTTTCTCAGTAGATGCCTCAGTTAATGGGGAGCTAACCTCCCAATAAGAAGTACTAATCTCTTTGTTCATCAATCGAATGGTCCACAGCTGTTGAGTTCAGAGATACCATCTATACATACCTTAAGGCATAGTTGTGCTTACTAACAGGTTGTGTGTTCCTGCTTCTATAGATAAAAGAATAATTAGCTAGGACATCTTGTGACTATTAGGGGAGACTTAAAACTTCTACACATTGTAACCCATGAGTTTTTCATGTGAAATTATTGTAATCTATAGCATGAAAAAGAGAATAAAAACGGGTGCTAGATTTCAGTCAGTACCACCTGGCTCACGAGAATGCTGGTGGTCCCCTGACCTCCCCGCAGCCTTTCACCTTACTTTTTGTGTCCGTGTCTTTGTCTCTCCCATCTCTTGCAGCACACACTGCCTGGGGACCCGGTCATATCAGGGACGTTGCAAACCCCCGATAACAAATGAGCAACAAACGTATGAAAAAATGCTCAACATCACTAGTCATCAGGGAAATGCAAATCAAAACCACAATGAGATATCATCTTACCCCAGTCAGAGTGGCTTTTATTAAAAAGTCCAAATGCAATAGATACTGGTGTGGATGCAGAGAGAAAGGAACACTTATACACTGTTGGTGGGACTGCAAATTAGTACAACCTCTGTGGAAAACAGTATGGAGATTCCTCAAAGAACAAAAAATCGACCTACCATTTGATCCTGCAATCCCACGACTGGGTATTTACCCAAAGGAAAAGAAGTCATTTTATCAAAAAACACACCTGCACTCAAATGTTTATTGCAGCACAATTCACAATTGCAAAGATGTGGAATCAACCCAAATGCCCATCAATTCATGAGTGAATTAACCAAAAATCTGGTATATGTATACTATGGAGTACTACTCAGCCATTCAGAAGGATGAGTTAATGCCTTTTGCAACAATTTGGATGGAACTGGAGACCATTATCCTACGTGAAGTATCTAAAGAATGGAAAAACAAACACCACATGTACTCACTATTAAATTGGAACTAATTGATGAGCACACGTGTGCATATAGGGAAGTAAATCTCAAAGGAAATCAAGCAGGGGGTAGGGAGGAAGAGGGCATGGGTGAAAACTTACCTAATGTGTACAATGAACATTATCTGGGTGATAGGCACACTTATAACCATGACTCAAGCATTACAAAAGCTATCCATGTAACCAAAGACATTTGTGCCCCCATAATACTTTGAAATAAATTTTAAAAATAAATAAATAAAGTCCTTTGAAACGATATAAAAATTTTAAAAAAGAGAGATTAAGACATATGCATAGAGGAAAGACCATGTGAGATACAGAGAGAAGATAGTCATCTACAAGCCAAGGAGGGAGACCTTCAGAAGAAACCAACCCTGCCGGCACCTTGATCTTGGACGTCTAGCCTCCAGAATCATGACAAAATAAGTTTCTGTTGTTTAAGTCACACAGTCTGTGGTACTCTGCTGTGGCAGCCCTGGCAAACTAGTACACTAGTCCAAACTGGAAACAACCCAAATGTCCTTAAACAGAAGAATAGACAAATAGATGATAGCATATTCTGCAATGAAAAGAACAAACTACTGATACATGCAATGACATAGATGAATCTCAAAACCTTGATGTTGAGCAAAAGTAGCCAGACACAAAAGAATGCGTACTGTATGATTCCATTTATCTGAAGTTCAAGAACGGAAAGCATGATCTATGATGACAGAAGAAAACAAGTGGGGGAGGAGTAGAGATTGGCTGGGGAAAAGCATGAGCAAACCTTCTGGTGATGGAAATGTTCTATATCTTGATTCAATGA
>NW_012151486.1:7013-7439 GCF_000956105.1 Propithecus coquereli
CACTCCCTTGCTTGGTTGGTTCCTAGCCAGCTTGAGCATCCCTCCTCCCTCTTCCCAAACTTCTTCTAGCACACTCAACATCCTTCTACCAACACTTTCACTAGTCCAGGGCTAAATGTCCCTTCTCTGTGCTCCCACAATTTCCCATGTAGAACATGGACCTTAAGAACCTGAACTGTGACAGATTCATAGAACAGTGGTTTCAGGGAATGGGGGAGGGGCAAATGGGGAGTTACTGTTTAACGGGTACAAAGTTTCAGTATGGGATGATGAAATACTCTGGAGATGGATAGTGGTAATGGTTGCCCAACAATGGGAATGTTCTTAATGCCACTGAACTGTACATTTGGAAATGGTTAACTGGATATCCACATGCAAAACAATAAAATTGAGTGCTTAACTTTACACCATATACAACAATTAACT
>NW_012151487.1:0-1708 GCF_000956105.1 Propithecus coquereli
TCCCTGGCAACAAATCTGGGACTCTGAGTGGTCAACTTTAGTTAGTCTCTGCCTCCCTAAGGGGCCTTGGGGTAACTATGGTATACAGATGATCCCAGAAGGGTCCCTTCTATATACTACAGGAAGAGAAATATTGCAATTTTGAGCTGCAGTTCAGAAAATCACAACAGTTTTCCCAGGGTCTAACATACTGAGAAGTACCTTCTGGGTAAATAGAAATTGGTGATAAGTAATTATAATTCAGTCTTATCATCTTTTTGTGTATTTACAAGTTAAAGATGCAAAAGTGTCTTAAAAAAATCTTAATAGTGTTTTAAATTGTCATGTTTTCTTTGAAAATCATTTTTATTATTTATGGTTACTAGGTAGCTATTGCATCCAAACTAAAAAATACAGTCAAGCACAAAGGAAACAAAAAAACAAAACACAACTTAATTCCACCACCAAGAGATAACCACTGTTAAGTTGTATAGACAAGTCTAGGTTTTTCCCCTATGATTTAATATATATATAATACACACACATATAATTAACACATGTATTAGCATGAAACTGCCAGTAATTTGTCATTTTTATCAATAAAAGCACGGAATTGTCTTTTAGGTATTGTTCTGTGATCTGCTTTTGTTACTTGGTACTGTAATGCAAATATTGCTTTGTGTCTGCCTGGGTGTAAGGAGAAGGGGAGGTATAGATTTTATATGAGTGAGTGAGAGAGAGAACAACCTATTTTTTATCCATTTGTTTTTCACCTTTAATTTCTGGCTTCCTTTTTTTATATTCGATGCTCCTGAAGCATTCCCATGGTATCCATTGTTCTTAGGAGCTATTCATAACTGCACCCCTACCCACCCACCCACGTCCAGCCTCTACAGGGGACAAATGTGGCTGGCTGCACACAGCCCCCTCCCCGGGACCCCAGAGAGCCTGCGGGGAGAAGCACAGGCAGACAGAGGGGTTCAGCCTCCACCCACAGAGCGAGGGCCCTAAAGAGGGGGTCATGCCTCAGAAGCTGTGGCTTGTGATTATTTGAAATCTGATTCTGTTGATTGTGAACACTGCACAGATACGTTTGATACCAAAGTCTATGTCATTTTCAAGATCCAGGCACCAGGCTGCTAAACGTAGACTAAATACCCACTGGGACCGCGACTCTCTTCCCGGGCAGCAATTCAAGTATGTCATTACAGTCAATGTTTACCATTCTTTTATTTCACTAGACCAGCCATTTCCTATATTTTAATCTCCAAAGACCATTTTTATTATTTCCTACTTCATGCTATTAATAATAGATCATATGCTTTGAACCCTTTTCCACCCAAAAAAAAGATACGTGTTAACTGTTTTACTTTGTCCTCCACATTAGTTTCCACTCTTAAATTATTTAAGAATTGATTCTGAAGTCTGTGGAATAGTCTTCTCTGTTCTCTGGCTAGTTCCTTATCTGTTACAACAATTCTCTAGCCTTGGCATGCAGGTATCTCCCATGATTCCAATCGCCAAGTCAGGACACCTGCTCTGCCAGCCTTTGTGGTCTTGGACTCGCTGGTCCTGCCACACCAGACCAGCACAAATCCACACAGCGCTCTGATAAATCTACTGACACTCCAGTCTCATCTCAAAGCGCTTGCCCATGCCACTGCCTCTCGCTGGGATGCCCTTCTCCCTCCAAACCTCCTACATGCAGGTGTCCTGCCTCCAGGGCACA
>NW_012151487.1:5348-6288 GCF_000956105.1 Propithecus coquereli
ATTTTATTTGAGTTTAATCATTTAAATTTCTTTAATTTTTTTTTTTCTTTTACAGACTATTCTAACTCTGTCACCCAGGCTGGAGTGCCTGGTGTCAGCATAGCTCACTGCAGCCTCAAACTCCTGGGCTCAAGCCATCCTCCTGCCTCAGCCTCCTGAGCAGCTAGGACTACAGGTGCCTGCCACCACATCTGGCTAATTTTTAATAAAATTCTTTGTAGAAACAGGTCTCACTATGTTGCCCAGGCTGGTCTCAAACTCCTGGCCTCAAGTGATCCTCTAGCCTCAGCCTCCCAAAGTGCTTGGAGTACATATGTGAGCTACCACGCCCAGCCAATCATTTAAATTTCTAGATTTGATACAAATTTTGTTATGATTTTCTATCCATTCTTACTGATTCCATGTGTGTTTGTTTTTGTGATGAATACACAGAGTAAAAAATGTTCTTGGGCTGCCACAAACGCTTTTAAGCATGTGTCTACAACACATTCTTATCGGAAATTAGCATCAAAGTGATAAAATGCAATGTTTCCAACTCTGCTCCCAGGGAAGATACATATTAAAATCCTTTTTCTATCCAACAAATTCTTTTCCTTTGATTCCCTAGCTTCTATCCACAATAGAAACATACAGTATATACATTCGAAACTGAACAAAAATGCCCAGAGTCTACAAGTCAAGCTTAAGGGAATCATTGGTTAATGTCATGATGATCACTTACTTTGAAGGCAGGAGTGATATTCAAAATATTTAAAAATTATTTTAAAACATCTTATCAAAAGGAAATTAGTATATTAAAGAGATATCTGCATTCTCACGTTGAATTCAGCATTATCCACAAGAGCAAAGATACGGAAACGACCTAAATGCCTGTTGATGGAAAAATGGGTAAAGAAAATATACTATCTATACGATGAAATACTATTTGGCCTTAAAAGAG
>NW_012151487.1:6368-6700 GCF_000956105.1 Propithecus coquereli
TCATCTCAAAGCGCTTGCCCATGCCACTGCCTCTCGCTGGGATGCCCTTCTCCCTCCAAACCTCCTACATGCAGGTGTCCTGCCTCCAGGGCACAGATCAGTCTCCGATTCCTTCAAGAAATCTTTGGGGATTACTCCATTCACAGGGATCGCTCAACTCTCTGGACAGTTTGTCTTATTTATAGTCACTAAACCATCACATAGAATTTGTTTTTCCAAAAATTACTTCATAAATGTTCATTTGACATATTTTATTTTTATTTATTTATTTTGAGACAGAGTCTTGCTCTGTTGCCTGGGCTACAGTGCTGTGGCATCAGCCTAGCTCACAG
>NW_012151487.1:6750-7192 GCF_000956105.1 Propithecus coquereli
AAAATAGAAAGAAATTAATCGACAACTAAAAATATATAGAAAAAATTAGCCGGGCATGGTGGCACATGCCTGTAGTCCCAGCTATTTGGGAGGCTGAGGCAGAAGGATTGCTTGAGCCTAGGAATTTGAGGTTGCTGCGAGGTAGGCTGACGCCACGGCACTTTAGCCTGGGTAGAAAGAGTGAGACTCCGTCTCAAAAAAAATAAAAAAATAAAAAAATAAAAACTGTTTAAGATTCCATCATGTTAATTAGGTGAAGTCAAGAGGGTACCACAAGAAATGGCTCACGGATGTCATTTCCAATGACAATGAACTTCCAGAATCGCCCTTAGCCAAAGCACATGACCAGTGTGTGTTTAGGATATATGGTCTCCTCCTCCACTTCTTTTTTCAAATTCAGGGTCTCAGATAAATAAGAGTCCATAAGGAGCATGCTCACAAG
>NW_012151488.1:0-260 GCF_000956105.1 Propithecus coquereli
TAACATCACTTTGATGTCAATGTAGTGAAAAATTCTAACAGGAGTCCTTAGTATGAAAATATCTTATAATGACTCTATTTGACAAACCTGGAGTAATTACTGTCTGTTGCTAATGTTTCCACCACAGATTCAAGAAAAAAGGGCCCTCACGCTTTCTGTCTTATTGTGGCAACCAAGATTCAGGAAGTACAGCAGAACATGGAAATACAAGGGAAAATATGGAGAAAGAATGTTTGCAACTCGAAAATAGCCTAGTAAAC
>NW_012151488.1:3005-3342 GCF_000956105.1 Propithecus coquereli
TGAGAATAAATGTGGTGAAACAATTATTTCCAGTGTGTTATAACCCATAGTATAAAATAAATATGCATAAATGCATATTCATATAAACAAATGAATTGAATAAATAAATGGGAGTGAAGATATATAAATTTATTGTGGAAGAATTCCAGATAATATATGTAGATATACTATGCTACCTTCTAGGAGGTAGTGATTAATGTCCTCACTTTCAATGTGAGCTGGACCATGACACATTCCAAATAATAGATTATGATAGGGAAACATATAACTTGACAGTGAAGATATCTGAAAAACACTACTTTAATCAGTTGATCGATAGTACCACAGCGATAAGTCC
>NW_012151488.1:6401-7155 GCF_000956105.1 Propithecus coquereli
AAGGTATAAATAATGCTGCATTCCTTTTGAGAAGCTGTAGGTGAGCTTCTCTTTCCTGCTCATTAGGGTTGTTATCAGAATTTAGTTGTAGGTTACAGGACTTAGGTCTCTGTTTAGTTTCTGGTTGTCAGCTGACAGCTGATCTCAGCTTCTAGAGTTTGTCTACATTCCTTACCTCAAGGTCCCCTTCCTCTATCTTCAAAGCCATGAAAGATAAGTCAAGTTCTTCTCACCACATATCTCTCTGACTCACTTCCCAGCTTCCCTCGTTTTAAAAGAGCATTTTATTCGATTGTGCAGATCCCCAAAATCCAGAATAACCTCCCTATTTCAAGATCAGCTGATTAGCAAACTTAATTTTATCTGCAACTCGAATTCTCTTTAACACGTAATTTTGACATATTCAACAGTTCTGAAAATAGGGAAATGGGCATCTTTGCATGGGCATTATTTTGCTTACCACAGAGTTCAAAAGAGGGAAAGTTTGCGTATTGATTCTAAAGAAATTATTTTATTAGTGCTATGGGCAATTACTGGGGACATAAATAGTGCTGCCTCAGCATAGATATTAGAACTTTTGTGAAAGATACTAGCAACAAAAATAATAACTAGTTGTCCTCAAATAGAATCCTGCAGAGGTCTTTGAGCATTGAGACGAAAGAGGAGAGAAAGAAAAAGAAAACACTATCTATTGTAGTGGTCATTGATATGTTTGTTTGAAAAACAAATCATCTGGAGATTCCTTATAACTAAA
>NW_012151488.1:9230-9616 GCF_000956105.1 Propithecus coquereli
CTAAAAGGAGTAAAGAAAACATGTCTAAATAATTAAAGAATGAGAATTATGTCTCAAAAAATAGAGAATAACAATAAATAGATAGAAAGGAACCCAGTAGAAATTCTGGAATTGAAGAGTAGAATTTCTGAAATGGAAAATTTACTAAAGATTTGGGCAGGCAAAGGAGAGAATTAATGGACTTGTAGGTAGGTTAACTAAAATTATCCAGTCTGGAGAGGACAAAGAATAAAAGAATGAAGAAAAATGAACAGAGGCTCAGAGATCTATGGACCACCATAAAGGACAACAATATACGCATAATAGGAGTTCTAGAAAAAGAGGAAAAAAAGAGAAGAGAAATATTTAAAGAATAATGGCTGAAAATTTTCCAAATTAGATGAGAA
>NW_012151489.1:0-1008 GCF_000956105.1 Propithecus coquereli
AAAAAAAAATCATGAAAAATAAAATTGCAGTTGTGTTATGTTATCACTTGTCTTGTTCAAAAAACCAGGTACATAAAAACTGGGAAATAACCATACTCCCCTTCACAATTTTTTTCTGCAAAATAGGAAATGGAAGGAAATATATTTAAGGGAACGAAATTTTTCCTAGTGACAGCAAGAATTGTGATGGTGGGAACAGATTATGACTGCACAAAATGACCAAGGCAAAAGCCAAATATGTAGAATGCATTGATATAGCACTACAGAATCACTGGCACATTCCTAACGTTCCTGAATTTACTTACTAAAAGAAGAATGTGGCCCTTTAGAATCATTAAGATTTATGTACAAGAAAGAAATAGTAAAATATAAAGTAAAAAAGAACCCCCTATCAGGTCACCCTAAGGAAATAGCAAGAATTAATTGCTCAAGAGCTGGAGAATGTGGCATAAATATATACACCCTGAGAAAAAGCTCCAGTTAGATGAGGAAAAAATTTTCAAACATGATTAAAACCTATGATCAAAACTGGAACAGGAAGGCCTCCCCCTCTTTCAATGGGTAGGGATCAGTGGGACATTTTTCAAAATAATATAGAGAAAGCTCTCAAGGGAAGAGTAAAGCCAGAGGCTTAAAAGAAAAAATCTATATAGCCCCTGCTGCAATACACTTAGTGAAGTGAAGAACTAGGAAGAGACAAAAATGGCAAAATTGAAACTGAAATAGGGAAAATCAAAGAGCAAGTGAGAGGTTTGTATAGACATAGTGATATCAGAAGAAGGAAGGCTCAAAAACCTAAAGACACACTGCCTATGGTGTCTTAAAATCAGCAAGATCGAAGGGAGACAGGGTAGCCAGGGAACTGAAAAAAGACACAGGTGGAGAAGGCATCCAAGGGGAACTATAGTTAAGTTTTGAAAATAAGAAAAAGTACAGTTTCAAGGAGTTGAGGAGGGCACAAAGATGAATTGGGCATGCTGTTGCCATCAAGATGCTTTTAATCTGGGA
>NW_012151489.1:12628-13295 GCF_000956105.1 Propithecus coquereli
AACTTTGAAACACAATACAAGTGTTAGTTAATATTACTAGGACTATATGTCTTCTTATGGTACACCAAATTAGAAGAATTCAAATCAGTATAAAACGTAAGAACCAAGTCAGACAAAATCCCCAAAACTAATGGCTCTAAAAGTAGTTAACTATCGATACTTGATGGAATGAATACCCACAGAATCATTGACGCTTATTGTTGAAAGGGAGCTGAGAGAGTCGTTAATCAAAACAGTATAACATAGAGGTGGAGAGTGTGGCTTTTGGAATAGGACCACCTATGTTAGAATCTTGGCTCTGCCATTCACCACTTTAATTACCTAATCTTGCTACAATTGCAGTGATAATTGGGCCTACCTCAGGGGTAATTTTGGAGATGGACCAAAGTAATATGTATAAAGTACTCAGAATGCTACGTTTAGCACTTAATAAATGCTCAGTAAATGATAGCTATCATTGTTTTAGGGGACCAACTGTTTTATGAGGTATAGAGAAAGGAAGTGGTTTGTCCAAACAAGAACCTGAACCCAGATCCAATTCTTTCTTTGGGAGGCCACTTAGAACTTCATGGTTTCCATGATTCAGGAAATCTAGAAGAATAACATTGTCTGTGTTTCTGGATATCCTCACCTATTGTGGGGAGTGTTTGTAACTCCCCTGTACCTC
>NW_012151489.1:13873-14225 GCF_000956105.1 Propithecus coquereli
TTCACTTAGTTCCATTTTCATGATCTCTAAAATAGGTAGAATAATGCCTGTCTTTTGAAATTTTTGTGAGGATTAAATGAGAAATATATGTAAAGCTCCTACTCAGGATGACGCCAAATGTGCTCAGTAATTGAGTTCATTCTTTTAGTCAATGAACATTGATCAGGTGCCTACTATGTGCCAGGCGATATTCTAGATGCTCCTGAAACAGCAGTAAAAAAAGAGAAAGACTTGTTGATATTGTTGTTTTATAGTATCAACAACAATTTCCACTAGTAAACTCTCGAAATGCCTAAAAGATAATGTGGCAGTTATCACATGCCTGACCTAAAAATGATATTCAACCTCTGAA
>NW_012151489.1:15690-17021 GCF_000956105.1 Propithecus coquereli
AACAGGGAGTGAACAGAAAGAATTAGAAGGTCCCATAGAGACTCACAGACTGGGATAGATTGACCTAAATCCTTCTTTAAGAATTCCAGCAAATCGGGCCTCTAGAGCATTGCTGTTAAGAGGGATATTGAATTGACTAATGTATTCGCTGTACAGAACGGGCTATACAGGACGGGGTGAAATTATAAAGCAACTTTAGTCTTTCTCCTATGTCCAGTTAAGCTCACTCTGTGAATTCCTTTTATCTCCAGCCTGGGATGACAGGCAGGCAGGCCCCATGGCTTCCCGGTCCCTTCAGGTTGAGAGCAGTCTCACTCCAGTAATTAAAATAGCTTATGCAGCACAATAATCAAAACTTCAGTCAGTATAAGATTTCTGCCCTCCCTCCTCCCCAGGCCTTCCTCGGGCTTGGCGCCTGCAGTGGGACAGGGGTGTGGTCCACCACTTCTGTTTCACCCTGTCCACTCCTCCCCACACTGCGTGTTTCTAGAAATGGCCTCTGAGCTCTCTAGGCTTGGACTCAGAGGGAAAGAAAGCAAGGGAGAAAGGGCAGAGTAGACACCGTCTTTGTGGAAGGGACAGCTGTAATTCAGTGTTGGGTCCCTCAGGGTGTGGAACTGTGCTTCCATGGGGCAGTTTGGCGGGGTTTTCAGAAATCCGTCTGCTGGGAACTTTTGCACTGCGTTGAGCAGGAAAATGCCTCTTCTCCACCTGTCCACACAGACTCCCTCCCAGAGGGCCTTTTTGCCCCTTCAAGCAGTCCTTTTGAGAGAAGCCTTCATAACAGGGGGAGAGAGAGAGAGAGAAGGGGAAAAAGAGAGAGAAAGAGAGGCTGGCTCCTTTCTTCAGGTCCCAGAAAAATAAGCACTTTTGCACCATACAGCTCACCCCCCAATGTGGCCAAATCAGCAGCTGTAGCCAGAGAACTTCCCCTCTGATCTTCATGCAAGGGAGTATTCCACAGGAGTCTCATACTTTCTAAATTTCAGGGACCATGTGCCAAGCGTTCCAAGGGTCCCCCTGAAGCCCTTCTCCCTGGGCCTAAGGCAAAGAGAAACAACACCCTTGCCCTCCCCCAAGTGAGGGGAGGAAAAATGCACAGTACTGACAACTCTCTCCAAACTTCTTATGTTTGGAAACCAGAGGTGGATGGTCACCAGTGCTGCAGAACCCATTCACAATCTCACCTGCATCAATAGCCTTGCTTTCCATTTTAGGGTGGCATTTTTTTTTTTTTTTTTTGAGACAGTCTCACTGTGTTGCCCGGGCTACAGTGTCATGGCATCATCCTAGCTCACAGCAACCTCAAACTCCTGGGCTCAAGCGATCCT
>NW_012151490.1:0-550 GCF_000956105.1 Propithecus coquereli
CCTTCAAATGGAAAACCCCATATCTATTAAGTAGTCACTCCCTATTCCTACCTCCTTCAAACCCCTGGAAACCACTAATCTGCATTTTGTTTCTAAGAATTTACCTATTTTTGGATATTTCACATCAATAAAATCATACATTATGGGAGCTCTTGTGATTGGCTTCTTTAATTTGGTGTAACGTCATCAAAGTTCATCCATGTGGTAGCATGTATCAATACTTCATTGCTTTTTATGGTGAATAATATTCTACTGTATGACTATACAACATTTTGCTTATCCATTCATAAGTTGATGGACATTTGAGTTATTCCCACCTTTTGGCTATTGTGAATAGCATATATGATATATTAATCAATGTACTGGATGCATATGATGAATACACACAATCACAAATGTATTCCATTATTTCTACTTTAATTAATCATTTGTCTTTTGTTTAGGCAATCTTGATAAAGAGGTAATGGGGAAACCTAGCTGTTTAGTATGAATGTTTGGGAGAATCATTAGACCATTTTCTTGCATGACTTGGAATTTGAGGCACCTTGTA
>NW_012151490.1:3021-3319 GCF_000956105.1 Propithecus coquereli
CCTGTCTCAAAAAATAAAAAAATAGAAATAAAAAAACAAATAGAAATTTTGGAGTTGAAGAACACAATAAATGAAATAAACAATGCAATAGAGAACAGCAACACAGACTTGATCAAGTAGGAGACAGAATCTTTGAACTTGAGACCAGTCATTTGAAATTATCAAGTCAGATGAGAAAAAAAAAAAAAAGAATGAAAGCTAATGAAGAGAGCCCACAGGATTTAGGGGACATTATCATGAAAAATAATATATGGCTAATGGAATTCCCAGAAAAAAAGAAGAGAGAGAGGAGCAGAAA
>NW_012151490.1:4769-5205 GCF_000956105.1 Propithecus coquereli
TCAATTCTACCAAACATTTAATGAAAAAATATGACAGATCTTACTCAAACTCTTATAAAATTTGAACACTTCCAAAGTTATTTGATGAGGCCAGAAATGCCCCGATACCAAAACCAGACAAGGACAAATAAAGAAAAAATAATTACAGGCCAGTATCCTTGATGAACATTGATGCAAATATCCTCAACAAAACACTAGCAAATTGAATTGAACACCACATGAGAAGGATCATACACCATGACCAAGTGGGATTAATCTACGGGATGTGAGGATAGTTCAACATAAGTGAACAATAAATGTGATATACCACATTAACAGAATAAAGGACAAAAATCAAATGGTTATCTCAATAGATGTAGAAAAAGCATTTGACAAAATTCAGCATACATTCATGATAAAAACTCTTAAAACATTAGGTATGGAAGGAATATGCCTC
>NW_012151490.1:8165-8495 GCF_000956105.1 Propithecus coquereli
ATTTGAGAAATGTCCCATTATCTATAAACTTTCTGCAGATACTCTCATCTATTCAAAATTGAGTCCTTTTATTGTTTCATTCATTCATGTATTCATTCATTGGTGTGTTGATTCAAGTACCGAGCAATGCCTCAGTCCTAAGCATTAAAAGAAAAAAAACAACATGATCCATGTTCTCAAATAGCTCAGTTTGTTAAGTTGGTCTAGCCATCTAAACTCTTATTTCTAAAATCACAGCACCTCTGAAAGTTTTCACAGTAGTAGTATACAATCAAGCAATCCGGGACAAAGATTTAAAGAAGCATAAGAAGTCAGACTGTAGGAAAGAAG
>NW_012151491.1:0-536 GCF_000956105.1 Propithecus coquereli
TACACTGTGGTAAAGCAGGAGAACTACAAGAACTGTAAAGTGGTCTTTTTGAAACTGCGTATTTATTAGACAAGTTACACATGTTGAAAAAATACGGGATATATGTGTGTGTACACATACACACATATAAGTAAAATATAGGATGTGTATGTGTTGTGTGTATGTGTGTGCTGGAGAGAAATGCTGGGATAAGAGGGAATGCGAGCTGGACAGCGGTGGCTGGTGCCTGCAATCCCAGCTACGGGAATAGTCGAGACAAGAGGATTGTTTGAGCTTAGGTTAGGAGTTTGAGGTTATAGTGAATGATGATCGCCACTGGACTCCAGCCTGAGTAACAGAGCAAGACTCCCTCTCTTAAAAAAAAACAGAAAGAAAAAAAAAAGGAGAAGGAGGAGAGGAGAAGAAATGTGCAAAGTCAATTTTCCCCACAATAACAAATACGATTATTAATATAAAAACTCAAAAAACTAAACCTGGCACAGGTGGTAAACATTAATTAGGGTGCAAGTGGAAACTACATTAAAGCCAAAAGACAG
>NW_012151491.1:2496-2874 GCF_000956105.1 Propithecus coquereli
TTTGCAAATAATCAGTGCTAATTTGCAGACTTCTGTCTAAAAGCGTTACCAAAGTAGGAAAATTATATGATTGCTAGTTATCATTAAATGAATTGTAAAATTACTGTACTTTTATTTTCAAAAAAAAAAAAGAAATGTTTATCCAGGAAATTACCTGTGAAATGGGTGGAGCCACCTGAGGCTATAAATAATGTCGCTGTGAGACTCAACCTTCAGTATTCTCCTCCAGTCTCATGCAGAGCAGCTCTCTGAATCCTATGCCTAACTCCAACTGTAAGTCTCTTTCAATCCCATTTTTCCAAGTTTGCTTGTTTGGGTGGTGGGGTGTGTGCATTTGTGTGTGTTGTGGGGAATGTTTTGCTATATTTAATGCCCTAG
>NW_012151491.1:2924-3566 GCF_000956105.1 Propithecus coquereli
CAATCTACTCGCAATTGGTTCAGGATACACGTAAAGAGAGAGAAAAAGTACACAGATTTGGCAAAACACACAATTTGTGAATTTGGGTGAAGAGATCATGAGAGTTTTTTCTACTAATCATGCAGTTCTTATGTATATTTGCAAAGATTTCAAAATAAAAGTTAAAAATTTTATCACAAACTGAAATAAAGTAAAATAGCTCTACTAGCTTGCCTTTTCTAGATCAACATTTAAAACTCTCACTCTATTTGACGTTGTCAACAATATCTAATAAGAAAAAGAAAACTCTCACTCTGAAAGATAATTTAGTCAAGAAATGTTTATCCATTGCGAATTTTCTCGCTGTTCTGATTTTGTAATAATCAGGACAGGCTAAGCATTCGCTATACTAAAACCACGCATGTGTCCCCAGACCTAGTTCTTTCCCTAGGTTTGGTTTTATAAATGCTTGTGATAAACCAAGTCTGATTTATTATATGATCATTGGTGTAATTGTATAATGGCTGTGATCTAGGTTATCTTTGGTCAACCTTAAGAAAAATGACAATACACCTTATGTAATAATAACTTTTGCAAATAATCAGTGCTAATTTGCAGACGTTAGTCTAAAGGCATAACCAAAGTAGGGAAATTTTGTGATTG
>NW_012151491.1:3616-4608 GCF_000956105.1 Propithecus coquereli
ATTGTCAGACTCTGTGATGAGGGGAGTTTCATCTTTTGCCCTTAGTGGGATGAAATGTGGATAAGGAAATCCTGATTCTGGATTCTGATTTGGGGGTAGCTTTCTGGTCTCTGTGACATTGGATATTGGAATTTTCAGAAAGGAGCATGCATTCAAAATGCAAAAGAAGGCTATCTATCTTTTGATTTCAGCTCAGGGAACAACCAATGACCTCTAATCCTTTTCATTCCCCCTTTCATTAAATTTAAGGTCCAGTAAGGGTAAAGTTTCCCTAAAGAGGCAATAATTTCCCTAAAGGGGCAAAGTAATTTTTCAGTAGCAAAATTACCAACAGAATGAAACAGAGGGGGCCCTCTTTTCCACTTCAGGTATTATGTTGGGATCTGTCAGGAAATTGAAAGCACATTCATTATAATCATGGAAGATTTTCTCTTTTGTACATGGTTTGCTGGATTTGGCACCGTTTTTGCCCTATATTGAGGAAATGGGAGTCTCTATTGACAGCAGGCATTTCTGATTGTGCATCCCCGTTCCTTCAGCTGAGTGACTCAAAAAAGTCCCTTAATCTAATATATTCAGACCTCATTTTCCTTACCTGTTAAATAGTACTAAAACTGAACGTCATATGGTCACTTGCAGAATTAAATTGTAGTGAGACATGTAAATCATATAGAGTGATGTAGTGCAACAAACAATAAGCCTTAAAATAAAAGTCACTTAACCCCCTTTCTTCCCATGACAGATCCCTAATTTTCTCCAGATGAGGCATCTATCCCTGTGGTTTAATATATTCTTAGAATTAGCAATAAAAATATACTATTGATAATAATGTTAACACTGCTGCACAGGCACAATTGCAAGCCATTTTAGTCCATTGATTTATCATAACCTAAGAAGTATTAATAGCAATTATTATTTCCATCCCATTTTCACTTATGTGAAACTAAGACTCAGGAGGGTTGAGTTTTAAGTTTGGTGTTATAGAAGCAGTA
>NW_012151492.1:0-450 GCF_000956105.1 Propithecus coquereli
TGGTGGCTTAAAACAACAGACATTTTTGTCTCACAGTTCTAGAGACTAGATGTTCAAAATCAAGTTGTAAGCAGGACCCCATGATTTCTCTGAAGTCCATATGGGAGAATTCATTTTTTGTTTATCCTAGCTTCTGTTAGTTGTCAGCAACATTCCAATTTTCCCATGGGCTTCTTCCATGCCTGTCTGTGTCCAAATTTCTCTGTTTTTGTAATATAGAACAAAAGTCATATTGAATTTAGGGCCTACCCTAACACAATATGAAATCATCTTACCTTGATTGCATTGTCCAAGATCTTATTTCCAAATAAGGCTGAATTCACAGGTTCCAGGTGAACAGGCATTTTTTAGGGACACTATTCAGTTCAGTACAGAGATTAATAAAACTGTTGAGAAAAGCATAAAAATTCCATTGGAATAGCCTATCCGTAAAATCTTTGACTCTTTAAC
>NW_012151492.1:500-809 GCF_000956105.1 Propithecus coquereli
TACAGAACTGTACTTCAAGGACATCAATACTTGCAAAGGTTGAGAATGTCTGAAGACTACTGAGTGAAGTGGCTATTGTCATATTCTACTGACATGCCACCTAGACTTTGAAATTTAAGGGCAGATGCCATATTGCATGAAAGCTTACACATCTCTCAGGTAACAACCAAAAGCGTTATTAATTTTGTTGTCATCTAGAGCAGGGATCAACCCATGGGACAAATCCAGGGCCCGAGAACCAAATCCAACCTACCACCTATTTTTTTTTTAAATAAAATACAACCATGCTCATTCATCTGTGTATTTTCT
>NW_012151492.1:6085-7311 GCF_000956105.1 Propithecus coquereli
ATGCTCAACATCACTAACCATCAGAAAAACGCAAATTAAAACCATAATGAGATATCATCTTACACTAGTCAAAATGGGTTTTATTTAAAAAGACAAAAAAATAACAGATGTTGGCAAGGATATGGAGAAAAGGGCATGCTTATACACTGCTGGTGGGAATGTAAATTAGCACAACCTCTATGGAAAACAATATGGAGATTTCTCAAAGAACTAAAAATAGAGCTATCATTTGATCCATTAATCCAACTAGTGAGTATCCACCCAAAGGAAATCATTATAACAAAAAAGTTACCCGCACTCATATGTTTATCAAAGCACTACTCACCATACCAAAGATATAAAATCAACCTAAGTGTTCATTAATGGATGATTGGATAAGAAAAATGTGTGTGTGTGTGTGTGTGTATACACACACACACACACACACACACACACACACAATGGAATACTATTCGACCATAAAAAAGAATGAAATCATGTATTTTGCAGCAACAAAGATAGAACCAGAGGCCATTATCTTAAGTGAAACCACTCAGAAATTGAAAGACAAATACCACTTGCTCTTATTTACAAGTGGGAGCTAAATAATGTATACACATGGACATAGAGTATGGAATGATAGACACTGGAGACTCAGAGGGGTGGGAAGAGTGATAGGGGGTCAATGGTGAGAAATTACTAACGAGTACAATATACATTATTCAGTACAGACTTCACCACTACATGATATATCCATCCATGTAACAAAGTTGCATTTATATACCTTAAATTTGCACAAAAAAAAAAAGAAAAAGGAAAGAAGAAAGAAAGGTTTTTGAACCTTATCTTCCTGAGAGTGAAGGATATTTTTTAATTTTCCCACAACCATAGCCAAAATTCAATCTTTGTAAGCTATTAAATTACTTGGTACTAAATTACTTGTACTCCAAGGGTTCATATGACTTACCTGGCTTGGTATTTATGATTAATTCTTACCCTTTAAGTGATTTTCTTTATTTTTTTACAGGCTTCATCTCTAATTTAAAAATATGTGTATTTGTTTGTGTGTATATATGTTGTGTATTCTAAATTTCTGTATGTTTTATAACTAGTCAGGGGATATTTAGAAATTATATTGCTAGAAAGGAATTTCCTTGTTTTCTGTCCTACAAAATCATACTTAAAATGTAAAGTCCAGCTATGTCTTTTTAAACCAACTTTAACTCTCTCAACTAGAGTTATTCACA
>NW_012151492.1:12556-13293 GCF_000956105.1 Propithecus coquereli
CGATAGGAAAGTAATAAAAGGTGTGACTTACAAGTTTATAATCTGCTTGTATTTCAGCAGGATTATTTCTTTCCCTGCTCTCTTCTTTTTCTTCAGCACCAAGAGATGATTCCTCCTTCCAAGTTAGCTCCTTATCCTAAAGAAGTGATGCCTCACCGCCCCCACCACTATCATTAATCTGTGTAACTAAAAAGCACTTGTACCCCTAAATCTATCAAAAATAAATAAAATGAAATAAGTACTGCAAAAAAATAAAAAGCAGAAGATGAAGCAGCAGCAGCGGCAGCAGCGGTGCCTTCCCAGTATGAGTCCCACAACCTTTCAAGCTTCTTTCTTTCGATTTCTCAATAGCTATTCCTCTGATGTATCAGACATCAAATTTGCTCTCAATATTTCCCATTCAGTGTAGAATCTGTCTTTCTGAGATATCTTGCCTTGTATTTCACCACGTCTATGTATGAGGTCTGGAGCTGTTGTTTCTGGTGAATATGGGTGTTTATCTTCCATATGCAAAGGCACTTTGAAGTTCATAATGCTTTCCATGTCATAGTTATGCTGAAGATGTGAGTTCTAATTTTTTCGTGAGAATATTTGAATTTAGGTAATACTACCATTATTTTACAATAAACCAGAAATCAAGGCGAGATCTATTAACTTCTTGAGAGGAATTGCTATTATCAAAATAATTTGCTACCTTTAAATGAAGATTTTGACATATATTAGTGTATATGTGTTAT
>NW_012151493.1:0-386 GCF_000956105.1 Propithecus coquereli
ATCTTTGATAAAGCAGATGACAATATACACTGGGGAAAAGAAGGCTTATTCAATAAATTGTGCTGGAGAAATTGGATAGCCACATGAAGAAGAATGAAACAGGATTTGTATCTCTCACCACTCAAAAAAATTAATTCAATATGGATAAAATATTTAAATGTAAGGTATGGAAAAAGAATTCTAGAAGAAAATGTTGGAAATACTCTTCTAGAGATTGGCCTAGGCAAAGAATCTATGAAGAAGACCCCAAAGGCAATCACAGCAACAACAAAAATACTAGAAGAAAATGTTGGAAATACTCTTCTAGAGATTGGCCTAGGCAAAGAATCTATGAAGAAGACCCCAAAGGCAAATCACAGCAACAACAAAAATAAATAAATGGGACC
>NW_012151493.1:11976-12491 GCF_000956105.1 Propithecus coquereli
TCAGATAGCTTATATTTCTATTATAAATGAATATCAAAGATATACACCCAGAGGATATCTTATGTTTTTGTACTTTTATAGGTTACTTTTTTTATTAGGGTGAGTTCATAAAAGTATTAGAGAATCTGAGACTTGTTTTAGCAAAAGCTGGACCACGTTCCTATTTACAGATATCCTATCTCCACTTTGGTCATGTTTGTCCACAAAGAAGAAACATTTGTGAAATTAGTAAGATGGGGAAGAGGTGGTAATTTTTATTTTTTCTTATATTTCCACCAAATTTTCAACTTATTGAAAGCAGAGACTGTGTCTCATTTGTTCACAATTATTTCTCCGGAGACTCGTAGAGCCAGGCACACAGCAGATGCTCAGCAATGAGTACTGGAAGAAAGCATGCCTAATGCGACTGTTCTGCAGATGTTGGGATGGAAATATGTGGCTTTCTCATAGTCAGATATTCTACTACTGTTTACTAGGCATTGTCTATATAGCTTCCCATTGTGAAGAAAATACAT
>NW_012151493.1:12541-13161 GCF_000956105.1 Propithecus coquereli
TTTATTAAGTTGTCCTTTACATCCTTGCTTCTTTTATGCTCTTTGTCCTATAATCTCTTAGAATGGTCCTTAAAACTTTTAGTTTTCTGATAGTCATCCTGGTGTTCGCTACTTGACAGAATTCAGAATTCATGAACCCATTTGTTTTGGATTATCAGATAGCTTATATTTCTATTATAAATGAATATCAAAGATATACACCCAGAGGATATCTTATGTTTTTGTACTTTTATAGGTTGCTTTTTTTATTAGGGTGAGTTCATAAAAGTATTAGAGAATCTGAGACCTGTTTTAGCAAAAGCTGGACCATGTTCCTATTTACAGATATCCTGTCTCCACTTTGGTCATGTTTGTCCACAAAGAAGAAACATTTGTGAAATTAGTAAGATGGGGAAGAGGTGATAATTTTTATTTTTTCTTATATTTCCACCAAATTTTCAACTTATTGAAAGCAGAGACTGTGTCTCACTTGTTCACAATTATTTCTCCGGAGACTTGTAGAGCCAGGCACACAGCAGATGCTCAGCAATGAGTACTGGAAGAAAGCATGCCTAATGCGACTGTTCTGTAGATATTGGGATGGAAATATGTGGCTTTCTCATAGTCAGATATTCTACTAC
>NW_012151493.1:15041-15548 GCF_000956105.1 Propithecus coquereli
CATACACACATATGCTCGCACACAGGCTGAGCTTTTATTTGGTTCTACGGAAAATATTTTCATTGCTTTGTGTCATTTTTCTCTTCCCAAAGCAAACATGTGAATCAAAAAGAAACATATCATTATCTTCATTCTTTTCATGGGACCTGAGATTCAGGGTACTTAGCTGTAATTCTCTGAGTGATGCAGACAGTAGATGGCTCATTTGAGATCGGTAGCTGGGATTTCCAATTCCAGGTTCACTGTCCTTCATGCTGTACCAAGTTAGCTTGTGAAAAATTCTAGGACAACATAGGAAGAAAGAAAGGCATTTTCCCCACGCAACCAGTGTCCATAGAATGCTTACTCTATAACTTAGATGATATTGTGAAGATTTCAAATCAAGGTCTAGAAAGTTGTTTAATTTTTCTTTGTTGAAACCACTTTTGTATTTAAAACTTACCAGATTCTAATAGAAAGAAGATATTTTTTTCTTTTTATATTTCAATAAAAATGATTTAAAATAAT
>NW_012151494.1:0-330 GCF_000956105.1 Propithecus coquereli
AAATTTTCTCTTTTTAGTTTGAGTGACAGATTTTTTCTCAGAAATATTAATAGTTGGTTTTCAATTTGCATTCTGAAATGCAAACTAACAAAAGAAACAAGGTTATTAAATTAGGACTGCTTCCTTATCATGTTATCTTTTGTATACCTAAAATGTTAAAAGCAAACTTTTCTGCCTTTGTTAAGGTCATAGCTTGGTTTCTCCAAAGAGCATTCTATGAGACAATTCCATACCTTCAAAGTATGATTGTTTCACTAGTAAAAAAAAAAAAAAAAACCTAGAGTTTCTAAAAAATTAAGGGTAGCAAATAGAAGCACAACCTCTTAGCAA
>NW_012151494.1:2266-2948 GCF_000956105.1 Propithecus coquereli
GGCTTCATCGAAATGTAAATAAATATGGCGTAAGGGCTTTGTTTAAAGATAGTTGTTTAGAAGAAAATAAGTTGATGGACAGAAGAAAAATTCCTCAAGTTATAATAATTACAGGAAAATATATGTCATATGTGTATATCTACGTGTGTGTGAATTGCCTAGTTGGTGGCCACATTAATTGTATACATGTGTCATATTATGGTTGCTTTAAGATTGGGTGGGAAAGCCATTGGCACGTTTTAGTTAAATCTTACATATTCTAGTTTAGCAAGGAAAATGACGGGAAAAGTTATAAAAACTCTAAGCTCTACTCAAGCTTTTCTTTCACTGGTTATGTTACTAACGAGCTACACCTCCATCCCTCCCACCAATACCTCTTATTTTACCCTCAACTTCTACTAGTTCCAAGGTCACTGTGCCAAAATCAGTTAATAACATGCATCAAAATTAAATCAAAAAGCTCTGAATAAAGACCTTCTATTTGATTTAGATATGAATTTATTCCTGACTTCTTATCTAATGGATTTGAATTCGGTCAGATTCTGTTTCAGATCCCACTTACCACTTACCAGCTGCGTGAATTAAAGGTAGCCTCAATTTTCTCATATATAAAATGGAACTATTACCCTGTACCTCATAAATTCATCAAGTCAATCCTGTTGGATACTAAAAATATTTGAAT
>NW_012151494.1:4283-5241 GCF_000956105.1 Propithecus coquereli
TCAAACAATTAAAGGCTTTAGTCCTTTTCCTTGATGAACTAGACTGTAATTAAAGAATTACAATCTCTATATAAAATAAGTAACTATTTGTGTAAAGTGACAGATTATAGGGACTAAAGATGGCTTACTAAAAATCAGTGGGGAAAACTTATGTTCACACAAAAACCCGCACATAGATGTTTACAGCAGTTTTATTCATAATTGCAAAAAGTTGGAAGCAACCAAGATGTGCTTCAGAAGGGTAAAGGATAAATAGACTGTGGTACATCCAGATGATGGAATATCATTCAGCACTAAAATGAAGTAAGTTATCAAGCCATGAAAAGATGTGGAGAAACCTTAAATGCAAATTACTAATTGCAAGAAGCCAGTCTGAAATGGCTACATATTATATGATTCCAACTATATGACATTCTGCAAAAGGAAAATTATAGAGACAATAAAAATATCAGCAGTTGCCAGAGCTTACAGGGAAGGAGGGATGAATAGGTGGAGCATAGAGAATTTTTAGGGTAGTGAAAATATTGTGTATGATACTATAATGATGGCTACATGTCATTATACACTTGTCTAAACTCATAGAATATTTTACATCAAGAGTGAACTCTAACGTAAACTGCAGACTTTGGGTGATTATGATGTGTCAGTGTATCATTCACTAATGGTAACAAATGCACCACTCTGGTGGGGGATGTTGACAGTGAGAGAGGTTGTGCATGTGCAGGGGGCTAGGGGATATGTGGGAAATCTTTGTGCCTTTTGCTGTGAACCTAAAACTGCTCTAAAAGAATAAAGTCTAAGAAAAATCAATGGGAATATTTGGTATAATTCTTGAGAGAGTTCTTTCACAAACATTAAAAGAAATTTAACTTTGACTGTTAGCTATGGAAATAATTATTCATTCATTCATTTCTTCAAATATTTGCTGTGTGTATAATGTAAACCAAAACCTGAGTAC
>NW_012151494.1:7519-7922 GCF_000956105.1 Propithecus coquereli
ATTTCCTTATAGTTCTATTAGCTGTTGCAGTGTGTTTTACCTCACAACAGAGTATGCTCTTTAAGCACTTACATAGTTCTTCATGGGCTTCCATTTTACTCTTCTACCTTATAAATTTAAACACTTGTTTGATCAATATCAATTGTTGATATTCCCTTACAGTTCTATTAGCTGTTGCAGTGTGTTTTACCTCACAACAGAGTATGCTCTTTAAGCACTTATATAGTTCTTCATGGGCTTCCATTTTCCAAAAAATCTGAGTCAAAGCATACAAAATGTTTTCATTTTTAAGAGCTTAAGAGCTTGACCTCTTGAGTCAGATTTGCAGATTATAAATCCTGGGTCTATGTTTTACTAACATACAACTTGGGCAAGTTGTATAACATTATAACACTTGGTTTTC
>NW_012151495.1:0-780 GCF_000956105.1 Propithecus coquereli
GAGCCAGCAGGCAGGGCAGGTGAAGGATCTTGTGGTCAGCACGAGGTGTCCAGTTTCCAGCCCAGAGGTAGAGCTAATTATACCCCCAGGCCCCAAAAGGTCAGGGCCTGGTGGCCTGGGTGGATGGGGCATGGCCGGCCTGGGGTAAGGGAAACCTGATCCCAAAGAGTCTCAGGGTGAGAGATAGATTTACACATAGGATAGGGGCCTGGACTCCTGGGTCTGAGGGAGGAGGTTGGGGGCCCGGACCCCTGGGTCTGAGGGAGGAGGGGCTGGACCTGGACTCCTGGGTCTGAGGGAGGAGGGGCTGGGCCTGGACCCCTGGGTCTGAGGGAGGAGGGGCTGGGCCTGGACCCCTGGGTCTGAGGGAGGAGGGGCTGGGGGCCAGGACCCCTGGGTCTGAGGGAGGAGGGGCTGGGCCTGGACCCCTGGGTCTGAGGGAGGAGGGGCTGGGGCTGGACCCCTGGGTCTGAGGGAGGAGGGGCTGGGCCTGGACCCCTGGGTCTGAGGGAGGAGGGAGCTGAACACATGCTCAACTGTGAACTTCTACTTTGCAGAGGCCAAAAAGGCCCCCAAGGGGGCTTCCCCTAAGGAGGCTCCTGCAGAGGCCCCCAAAGGTGAGATGGTGTTTCCTCGGGCTCAGCCGGCCTGGCATCTTACCTCCCCCATGATCCCCTCTGCACCTTCGCCCCAGCCTTCTCCTGGTCTCCATCCTTTAATCTGTCCCCACGGCCAGAGCTGACTGGCACCTGCCCTGCTCACAGCCGCCTGGGCTTCCTG
>NW_012151495.1:3325-7044 GCF_000956105.1 Propithecus coquereli
GAGGCGAGTTATGTAGATTCCGTGTTCGAGAAGGCAGGAGTAAAGGCTAAGAGAATTAGGGTGTCCAGGTCTAGAGTATAAGAGTGTGCGGGTTTAGATGAGGACGTGCAGGATTAACAGGAAGTTGCACAGATTTGGAGGCACGTGGATGGGGGCCTGAGGCTGAACGGGCTGTGGGGTTCTGTAGCCCAAGCTGTGAGAGGACACAGGGCACGAGACTGCCCAGGCCCGGGTGCGGGGGGCACAGGCTGCTGAGAGCGGGTGTGTGTGGCAGCCAGGGAAGTGTGAGCCGCCCTAGGATGTCCAGGCCTAAGCGAGGGGGTGTGCTGCTCCAAGAGGTGGAGGAAAAGGGGCCTGGAAGAGGTCGTGCAGGCCTGGGGAGGAGCTCTTGGTCTTAGGTCAGCCCTTGCTCCGCCTCACTTTTCCTTTGCCCTTCGCCTCCCCCAGCCCCCCGCCAGGACGCCTCTGGGCAGAGTCTAGAAAGCTTCAAGCGTTCGTAAGTGACCCTGGACCTGGGGTGGGGGGCCAAGGACTGTGGGAGGCTCTCCCTTGAGAGGGGGGAAGGGAGGATTGGGGGAGGCAAGGAGTGGGGACCCCTGGGGTGAGTCTGAGGGGACAGGACCCCAGTGGGGTTCACATGCACTCTTGATGGCCACAGAGGTGAAGGGAAGTCAGAGAAGATGGGCGAGCTGGATTTCAGCGGCCTCTTGAAGAAGAGGTGAGCCACCCCCCACCGGGCACAGAGAGTGGAGGGGGGTGGTGGGTGAAGCCCCACGGTCGCTGCTTCCCCACCGTCATCTCTGGACTCCCTGCCCACCCAGTAGTCAGCCCACCATCCCATCTGGCTACCTGTCTGTCCACCCACCTACCCATTCACCCAGACCCCCACCCACAACCCCACCTGATCAACCACCTGCCATGAGTTCACCTACCCACTCACCCTTTAACCCACCAGACTCATATCCACTCTTCTGTTCACTCAGGCTCCCGTCCACTTACTCGCCCATCCATCCATCCATCTATCCACCCATCCATCCATCCACCCACCCATCCATCCACCCATCCATCCACCCACCCATCCATCCATCCACCCATCCATCCACCCACCCATCCATCCATCCACCCATCCATCCATCCATCCACTCATCCATCCATCCATCCATCCACTCATCCCTCCATCCATCCAACCGGCTACCTATTTATCCACCTACTAACCCATCCATCCACCTACTTGCCTACTTGCCAATCCATCCACCCACATACCCATCCGTCTACCCACCATCTTCCCACCTGTCCACCCACGCACCTATCATTATGCTCAGCCTGGCTACATGGGTGGGTAGACAAGTCGATGGGTGGATGGGATGGTAGATTCAGTTGGGAGAGAGATGCAGGTGTGGGGGGATGGGTGGTGGAGAGGCAGGTAGATGGGTGCCCCAACAGTTGGGAAGTGGGGGATGGATGGAGCGGGTGAGAGGCGTCGATGCACCCATCTGCCAGGCTGGCCCTCTGTTGGGCTGAACTACATGAGACTGATATTCTGTGGGTCAAGAATGATTGAATGCTGGCAATTCCGCATTGTTTAACATAACGCTTGTCCACTTACTCATCTGTTCATTATCACTAGTGCACCTCGCCTAACTTCGCTCACCGACCTATCCCCATAACCAAATCCCTGACAACTGCATGCGCTGATAGATTCATCTGTTTCCAGCCAGCCAACCACTGACCTGCCACCTCCTGTCAACCTATCCACCCACCTCCTGCCCAGCCGTTTCCCACCGACCTGTCGGTCCACTCAGCCAAGCATCCGTCACCAACCCACCCACCCGCCTCCCCACCCAGCCCTCCGTCACCCACCCATCTGTCCACTCACTCGCTGTCCTCACATTTGCCCACCCAGCCAGGCTCTATGCTCTCTTTGCTCCTTTCCCTTCCTTCTTTCTTTCCAAAGACCTGCCCATGCATTCCTTCACTCTCTCACTCATCAAACGTCTGAGGCCCTTGGCTGAGGTCAGGGAACAGAGGGCAGTTGGACTGGGTCCCCGATGTTGAGTCACTCCTTACTGTGGGAAGATGGGTGTGGTCCAACAGACTGGACGAAGACGGGGCTTATGTGGTGTGATCAGACAGGGGTCCCACGGGGGCCTGTGAGAGCTGGAGCGGGAGCAGTGCACTGCCCTGGAGGGCAGGGAGTGCCTCGCGGAGAAGGGAACTTTGGCCTAGGTCTTGTGGGATGAAGAGGAGTCCGTCAGGAAGAGGAGGTGGGGAGAGGTCATGAAGGCAGGGAGACAGTTTGTGCACGGGCTGGGAGGCAGGAAAGAGCCTGGCGTGTTCAGGAAAAGGCAAGTAGCTTGGTTTGGCGGGTCGAGGGGTGGTGATGGGGACAGGCTGAAGAGGGGGTTTCCCCCTGAGGGTCGTGGGAGCCATGGAAAAGTCTGGAACAGGGAAGGGATGGCATCTGATGTGGGTGTCAGAAATGTCCCTCGGGGGCAGGTGGGGAACAGAGCGGAGGCCAGGAGACCCCGGGAGGAGGCTGGGTTGGTGGCCAGGCAGGGAAGAATGAGGCCCAGAGACAGCAGGTGGCGTGTAAGTCACACAGTGGGCGAATGCAGGAGGCCGAGTGAGGTCCTCCCCTCCTCACCCCTGGTGGCCCGGCCTGTCCCCCCACCCTCAGGGAGGTGGTCGAGGAGGAGAAGAAGAAAAAGAAAGATGACGATGACCTGGGCATTCCACCGGAGATTTGGGAGCTCCTGAAGGGGGCAAAGAAGAGCGAGTATGAGAGGATCGCCTTCCAGTACGGCATCACCGACCTCCGCGGCATGCTCAAGCGGCTCAAGAAGGCCAAGGTCGAGGTCAAGAAGAGTGCAGGTCGGTGCTGGCTGAGGGGAGAGGGCCGGGGAGGGAAACTTGGCACCTCTGGGGATGACCAGGGGAGTGAGCACCCCTCACCTCCATCCCCTCCGCACCCCGCAATCCCCAGCCTTCACGAAGAAGCTGGATCCGGCCTACCAGGTGGACAGAGGCAACAAGGTCAAGTTAGTGGTAGAGATCAGCGACCCAGACCTTCCCCTCAAGTGGTTCAAGAACGGCCAGGAGATCAAACCAAGCAGCAAGTACGTGTGGGGCAGCCCCCACGTGGGGGGTCCTAGTCCAGAGAGAACACCCAGGAACAAAGCTGGTAACTTAACCCGGAAAGGGCACTTCCACACCTATGTCAAACTTAGACACTGCCAGGTGCGGTGCCGCACTCCTGGAATCCCAGTGACTCGGGAGGCGGAGGTGGGAGGATCGCTTGAGGCCAGGAGACCAGCCTGGGCAACATAGCAAGACCCTATCTCTAAAAAAAAAAATGAAAAAAATTAGCCAGGCATGGTGTTGCGTGCCTGCAGCCCCAGCGACTCAGGAGGCGGAGGTGGGAGTGTCGCTTGAGCCCAGGAGTTGGAGCTAAGATTGCACCACGGCATTCCAGCCTGGGTGACAGAGCAAGACCTTGTCTTTAAAGAAAAAAAAAAAACAAACCACAAATACTTCACTAGAAAAAAAGACAAGGGCAAGAAAGGGCAGGGAATCAGCTGGGAAGAAACCCAAATGGCCAATAAGCCATGCAGTACACCTTTGACCTTGCAAATAATGATAATAAAAATGCAAATGAAAACAACAGTGTTTCTGCTCTTCAAACGGGCAAAGGCTTTACAAAACCAGAAAGCCCAGTGCCA
>NW_012151495.1:7094-7938 GCF_000956105.1 Propithecus coquereli
GCCAGGTGCGGTGCCGCACTCCTGGAATCCCAGTGACTCGGGAGGCGGAGGTGGGAGGATCGCTTGAGGCCAGGAGACCAGCCTGGGCAACATAGAAAGACCCTATCTCTAAAAAAAAAATGAAAAAAATTAGCCAGTCATGGTGTTGCGTGCCTGCAGCCCCAGCGACTTAGGAGGCGGAGGTGGGAGGGTCGCTTAAGCCCAGGAGTTGGAGCTAAGATTGCACCACGGCATTCCAGCCTGGGTGACAGAGCAAGACCTTGTCTTTAAAGAAAAAAAAAAACACAAATACTTCACAGGGCAAGAAAGGGCAGGGAATCAGCTGGGAAGAAACCCAAATGGCCAATAAGCCATGCAGTACACCTTTGACCTTGCAAATAATGATAATAAAAATGCAAATGAAAACAACAGTGTTTCTGCTCTTCAAACGGGCAAAGGCTTTACAAAACCAGAAAGCCCACTGCCAGCGAAGACATAGGGAAATGGTACACAGATGCTGCAGGTGGGAATGTAAACTGGTAAGTCTTCAAGGACAACATATTAAAAAGCCTTCAGGTTGTGCAACTGTGGGTATTTGCTGTGAAGGCATTATCACGGCTGTGTATATTTAGCTACGAGGATGTTCACTGAAGCATTCGCTATTGTTGCAAAAAATAGAAAACCACCAAAATGTACAGTTCCACACTAAGGGGATCTGCAATCACTGAAACAGAGATTCTAGAACATACGCTAACATGTTGGGAGCTGTTCAAGATTATTGCGTGCAGAAGTGCATTACCCACTTCTGTCTCATGTAGAGTGTTAATCTACATTTTATGTATATATAATAAAAAGATTGGAAAGA
>NW_012151495.1:9980-10211 GCF_000956105.1 Propithecus coquereli
TCGAACTCCTGAGCTCAAACAATCTGCCCACCTCGGCCTCCCAGAGAGCTAGGATTACAGGCGTGAGCCACTGAGCCACTGCGCCCGGCCCATAAAGATTGTTTGATTTGCAATCGGTTAAAGTAATGAAGCTTTGTCTAAGGCCTGGAACATTTTGAGTTAGGATAAGGAAGTCTGTTGATCAGAGACAAGCCCAAGGGACACCTCCCAGCCTCAAGGCAACTCTTAAGC
>NW_012151496.1:0-382 GCF_000956105.1 Propithecus coquereli
AAAAAACTTTCTAATAATGTATATGTTGCTAAAGTTTTCAGTCAGTTTGATCTTGGGAGCTTCCTTTTTCACTGATTGCCTCACACTATTAAATATACAAAAAAAGTATCATTTTGAAAGTGTCACAAAAGCAGAATTATTGATTTTATCTAGGAGTAAGCTAAATATATCTTTATTTTCAAACTTTAAACAAATCAGTATGTAATGCTCGGAGTCTTTAGTTAGGTTTTTCTCATTTCTTTTATTTTCATAGCATCTATAGAGATGAAACTGAAATAACCCTCATGTTTTATGATGGAGAAAATATTCTATTTTACCTCAAGAGTAAACCATTTTTGTGTGACTAGAAATCATAGGAAGTACTTATCTGAATAGGCACCAT
>NW_012151496.1:5460-5995 GCF_000956105.1 Propithecus coquereli
AAAAACTATTTGTGAACTATGTATCTGACAAGGGGTTAATATTCAAAATATACGAAGAACTCACACAATGCAATAGTTAAATACATAAATAGATAGATAAATAAATAATCTGATTTAAAAATGGGCAAAGGACCTGAATCGACATTTTTCCATAGAAGACATAGAAATGGCCAACAGGTAGTATATGAAAAGGTACTCCACATCACTAATCATCAGGAAAATGCAAATGAAAACCACAATGAGCTATCATCTCGCACCTGTTAGGATGGATTTTATCAAAACAAGAAATAACAAGTGTTGGTGGAAATGTAGATTGGTGCAGACACCATGGAAAACAGTATAAAGGTTTCTAAAGAAATTAAAAATAGAACTACTTTATGACCTGGTCATCCTTCTTCGGGGTATATACCCAAAAGAAATGAAAACACCACCGTATAAATATACCTGCACTTCTATATTAACTACAGAATTATTCACAATAGCTGATGTATGAAAAAACCTAAGGTATATGCTGACAGATGAATGCATCAAGAAA
>NW_012151496.1:8850-9179 GCF_000956105.1 Propithecus coquereli
TTATAGTAATAATTTCATTATGTGTATGTATACCAAGAGAAGTATATCAACACAACATGTTGTTCACCTTAAATGTATACAAAAAACAAATAAATAAAAACAATATCTTGAAGCAGAAATTACAGCAATCTGAAGAACCCTTGCAGAATTGTAAGCCGCTAAAATATCACAGACCAAAATGGGGTTTCAGAATGTTTCACTCAGAAACCCAAGGGCTGATTATGAGGGAAAGAGAAAAAAATAATAAGTGACAATAATAGAGGGGGGAAAAGGAAGTGTATGAAATCCTAAATAGTTCCAGGTTTTGAGGGAAATGAAATAGTATACAG
>NW_012151496.1:14814-16722 GCF_000956105.1 Propithecus coquereli
GAAGTTAGGATTTTAACACAGCTTTTTGAGAAATACAATTTAACCTGTAAGACTTTGTTTACAGAAAGGAGAGAATGGTTTTACTCTTAATGTAAAGTGCCGAATGACTCAGCTGCATGCCTGCATTGGCCAGTGAAAGTTGGTACACTCTTCTGTGACACCACCAATCCCCATGGCAGCTTATGGTGCTGTGACTTGCATGTGCCTCCTGGGCATATTTCAGCCCTAAGAATGAGAACAGGACAGAGACTAATGAAAATAATCTGGAGATCTGCATGTCTGAGAAGAATTCTACCCCACCCACCACTGGTGCCCATGCATGTTATCTGGGGTCCTTGTGATCAATCTGCCATCACCAGCACTCACTCACACCCTTGGGGCGACCTGCGGAGAGGCCCACCAGGAACACCAGCACCCATGCACATCTTCCAGAGGCTTGGGGATTGACTCACTCATCCACCCTTGCCACCACTGACTATGCACCACCCAAGGCCCTAAGAACAGACCCGTCCTGCCCAGTGCTATCACGGCCAGCACCTGAGTGTGTCATCTGGGATCTGAGGACAAGTCCACCTGCCCGCTGCTGCCTGTGTCTAAGTGCATCATCTGAGCATCTGGGGATCAGTCTTCCCCACTTGCCACGGCCAGCACCTACATGCACCATCAGGGGGCCTGAAGACAGGCTGGCCCCGTCCACTGCTCCTACCACTAGCACTCACACACATTTTCCAGGGGCCTGGGGCTTGACCCACCCTGTCCACCACTACTGGTGTCTTCATACACCATTTGGAGCCCTGAGAATAGTCTTGCCAGACCCACCAACCTTGATAAAAGAGAACACCAGCCAGGAACATGGGGATCAACCCACTCCACCTGCCATGACTGGTACCCATGCATGCCATCTGAGGAGAGGCCTGCCTTGTCTGCTGCCACAAACTCTGGTGCCTCAGGACCAGTCTGCCTAGTGTCCATTTCCCCTGCAAAGCTTAACAGCCTCCACTAACAACTATAGTCTAAGGCACTGAGGAACTCACAGACATCACCAATATGATCATAACCAAAGAAATCATGTGGATACTACACTACTGCGCCCACCCAGAATCAAAGCCAAAGTACTCCACCCAACCAAAACTATACATACATCTATAGGAAAAAATTTTTCCCTATGAAAGCTAATCCATAAAATTGGAAGAAGCAACTGTTACACCATGTATGCAGATACCAGTGTAAGGACACAAGAAAGATGAAAAAGCAAGTACACATGCCATCTCCAAAGAACACAATAATTCTCTGGTAACAGATGCCAAAAAAGGAAACTTATAAAATGCCTGAAAACAAATTCAAAATAATGATATTTTTAAAACTAAGTGAGATACAAGAGAACACAGATTTAAAAAATACAAAGAAATTAGGAAAACAATTCATGACCTGAACAAGAAATTTAACAAAGAGAAGATATCATATAAAAGAACTAAGCATAAATCCTAGACCAAAGAAAACAATGAATGGGATAAAAAATACAACTGAGAGCTTTACCAATAGACTAGATCAGACAGAAAAAATAATTTCTGAACTTGAATACAGGTCTTTTGAAACAAACCAGTTAAAAAAGAAAAGAAAGAAGAATAAAAAAGAATGCAGAAAGCCTGCATATAGGACATCATGCACAACCAAATATTTAATTCTGGGAGTTCCAGTAGGAGAATAGATGAGCAAAAGCATAGAAAACTTATTTAACAAAATAATAGCTGAAAACTTCCCAAGTCTTGCAAGAGATAGAGACATCTGGTTACAAAAAGCTCACAGACCCCCAAATAGTTTCAATCCAAAAAGATATTTTCCAAAGCACATTATAGTCAAACTGTTAAAAGTCAAAAACAGAAAGAATTCCAAAACAGCAAGAGAAAA
>NW_012151496.1:22648-24058 GCF_000956105.1 Propithecus coquereli
GTAAGGATGTGAAAAAATGGAATTCTTGTACACTGTTGGTGGGAATGTAAACTGGTACACTCATTATGGAGAACAGGATAGAGTTTCCTCAAAACAAACAAACAAACAAACAAACAAGCAAAGAAACTACAAATAGAGCTACCATATAACCAGCAATTCTACTGTTGGATATATATGCAAAGGAAAGGAAATCAGTATGCTGAAAATATATCTGCATTCCCATGTTTATTGAGCACTATTCACAATAACTAAGATACAAAATCAACCTAAGTATCCATCAACATATGAATGGATAAAGAGAATGTGGCATATATACACAGTGAAATACTATTCACCCATTAAAAAGAATGAAATCCTGACATATGTGATAACATGATGAGCCTGGAAGACATTATGTAAAGTGAAGTTACGTTGGTCATAAATTTTGAAATCATCCCTGACTCTTCTTTCTTTCTTATCCCCACGTCTAATGCATTAGTTAATCTCACTAGTCTACTTGCAAAATACATCCAGAATTTGATATTTTCTCACTGTCTCCGCTTCTGTCACATTGACCAAGTTGTCACTGTCTCCTGCCTTTATTATTTCAATAGCTTCCCAGCTAACCAACTCTCTCCTACTTTTGTCCTCCTATATTCTACTCCCAACTCAACAGCTAAAGTGAGACCTTTTGCATGAAGTCAATACATATCATTTCTCTTCTCAAAATCTTTCAGTGCCTCACTTTGCACTTAGAATAACATCATATCCTCAAAATGGCCAATAAATCTCTCCATGGTGTATTCCTCTTACCTCTCTTACATTTTATTTCCCGCTATGCTCCTTCTGACTCACTCAGCTTCAGCCATACCGAATTCCATGTTTTCACCTTAAAAGTCCAGGCACTTTCCTGGACTTCATGAAGTCTCCATACAAGCACCATCAGTGAAACCTCTTAATCATATGAAACTGAATTTATTAAATGTGTTGAACATGGTAGAGCACTGCTTTTTTAGAGTTTCAGAAATATCTCGAAAGGGGAAAGTCAGGGATTTGAAGGTTGGGGTTAGTCATATAGAATGGTTTTAGGGCCTAAGAGTCAGTAAGAAAGTTCTGGCAGAGACTGGTGAGATTTTGTAAACTAGGTGAGTTTCTCAACCAGTCAATGGACTTCAGAACCCCTAAGTTCTATTAAATCAGTTTTGTTGATTTTATCTTGGCATATATGGTCTGAACTAGTTGATGTCCAATCAGAACTTATTTGTATGTCAGTTTCATCTTGTTCTGTTTTACAAGTCAGTATGAGTTTCTGAGTCACTTGTGACAATTAATCCCTTTTAAAAAATTAGTTTTTGTGTAAACTTTCCTGGTTGACATAATAAATTATAATATAATCTTCTACATAGATCATGTCTGTTGGTTTTGCCTTAC
>NW_012151496.1:25741-27108 GCF_000956105.1 Propithecus coquereli
TTCAATAAGGAATATTTTCTATCCTATGAATAAAGTCATAGAAATAACACTCATACATTCACCTATTTTCAATGTCTACCATGCATCAACCTTATTCTTGTCAGAGGAAAAGCAAAAGTGATCCAAATAAACAAAGTCTCTACCTTATAGGGAAAATTCTCTAATGGGAAGGGAGAGAGAAAAAAACCAAATAAATAAAGGATATACTTTTGTGTGGTTACAAATTCTTTAAATATTTTCTATTCAATAAGGAATATTTTCTATCCTATGAATAAAGTCATAGAAATAACACTCATACATTCACCTATTTTCAGTGTCTACCATGCATCAACCTTATTCTTGTCAGAGGAAAAGCAAAAGTGATCCAAATAAACAAAGTCTCTACCTTACAGGGAAAATTCTCTAATGGGAAGGGAGAGAGAAAAAAACCAAATAAATAAAGGATATACTTTTGTGTGGTTACAAATACTATGATCATAACTAAGTTAATAAAAAGATTGAGTCTGCCAGGAAGGCCTCTCTGGGGAGATTACCACTGATCAGGCCTGAATGATGGAAAGGCCATTAGTAGAGCTTTCTAGGCAGGAGGACAGCTAGTGTCAAGGCTTTGAGATGAGAACGGTCTTGGTGTAGATGAGACAATGAAAGAAGGCAGTCTGGTGCATGGAATGAATGTGATGAGTAGAAGAAGGGGAGAACAGAGAGATTTGTGGGGCTAGATCATATAGGACATTGCAGGGCTTAGTTAGGATGCTGATCGTTATTTTAAATGAGATAGGCAGGCAAAGTGTGGAGTGTTGGACCAGGAAAATGATACAATTAGATGTATCTGTAATGCCTAGCCTCCTAGCTAAGGAGGATAGACTATAGAAAATTAATAGAAAATAGAATATAGAAGGGCAAAAGTAGAAAACTGGAGACCATTAAGAGGAAATTACAATGTTCAAGAAACTTGTTAAAGGATAACTTGGACCAAGGTAGTACTAGTGCAGTAGAGAGAAGTGTTCCAGTTTGAAGTCTCTTTTATCGTAGAATCATGAGGACTGATTTGGATTCGAGATAAAATGGAATTAGGGGAACCAAGGAATCTTAGAATTGAGATATGATAAAGAATAAGACAGGGAAAACCATTTGCAGGCAGGTACGAAAAACTACAAATTTTGCTTTGACATCCTTTTAGGCACCAAAAAGATTTTTGGTAGGCATTTTGATGCATAAGACTGGAGCTCAGGTGATGGCTTCACAGGTATACGCACATATCTAAACCCATCAAATTACATACAATGGTATATCACTTATATTTAATGCTTCAGTAAAGCTGGTAAAATACCCTTTCAGAAATAGATTGGCTATAAGTAATTGTCAAG
>NW_012151496.1:27158-27836 GCF_000956105.1 Propithecus coquereli
ATTTCTCCCACAAATTATTATATTTTGGGTATTTTCAAATGTGCACCATTCTTTCTAGAAAAACACCTATTTTTCTCTACCATTTTAACATCTCTTTTGTCTTCAACTGCTCTAAATTATGGCTTAAGTTTTACGGAGAATGAATTAAGAATAAATTTAAAAGTAATTTCAATAAAATCCATGTTTTAAAAAGAAAGACATAAACTGGATTCTCCAAGGGGTTCAGCATGTAAAAAGAGTCAAAGTTTGAATAAATAGCAGTCATGTGGTTCCTGGATTTCGAGGGAGATTTTCTCCCCTTGAATTGGTTAAGGGTTCAATTTGAAGACAAAACTGAGGAGAACAGCAACAGTTATATTCATTCTGCCTTTCTACACAATTTTCTTAAAAGGGGATGCTTCTTTTTATTTTCTTTCAAAAATGAAGAGAAATGAGAGAGTTAATAGTTTATTATTTTCAGTCTTTGGTAGAAACACAATGCCTTAAGAAAGAAGCTAAAATGCAGTTTTATTGACTAAGTAAAACTTTCTCTCTTTATGTTTTCAACTATGCACTCTGTTAACTAGAGTGAAATCCAGAGTAAGTGGATAGGAAGTGTTATTTCTAATCATAACACAACAGAATAGATCTAAGCTTTTAATAATATCTAGTTAGCCACATCTGAAATCTAAGAAGATA
>NW_012151496.1:27886-29404 GCF_000956105.1 Propithecus coquereli
TTCAATATTTGGTTCTGGGAAAATGATATCCATATGAAGAAGAATGAAACTAGACCCCTTACTGTCACCATATACAAAAATCAAGCCAAAATGAATTAAAGAATTAAACATAAAACCTGAAACTATAAAAGTAAGTCGTTTTATAGAAAACAGAGGGCAAAAAGTGAAAACACTTCAGAGCGTTGGTCAAGGTAAAGCTTTTATAACTAAGACTTCAAAAGCACAGGCAACAAAAACAAAAATGGCCAAAAGGAACTATATTAAACTAAAAAGCTTTTACACAGCAAAAGAAACAATCAACAGAGTGAGAGAAAACCTACAGAATGAAAGAAAATATTTCCAAACTATTCATTCAACAAGAGACTAATATTAAGAATATACAAGGAACTCAAACATTCAACAGCAAAGTAACTCAAAAAATTTTATTAAAAAATGGGCAAAGAATCTGAATAGATATTTCTCAAGAGAAGACATACAAATGGCCAACAGATGTATTCAACCATAAAAAAAGTTAAATCATGTCATTTGCAGAAATATGGATGGAACTGGAGGTCATTATGTTAAGTGAAATAAGCCAGGCACAGACAGACAAATATTTTATGTTCTCACTCGTATGTGAAAGCTAAGAAATGTTGATCTCAAGGAAATAGAGAGTAGAATGATGGTTACCAGAGACTGTGAAGCATGCGGTTGGGGGCTGAAGAGCGGTTGGTTGATGAGAACCACAGACAGTTAGAAGGAGTAAGTTCTACTGCTTGATAGCATAAAAGGGTGAGTCAGCAATAATTTATTGCATATTTCAATATTGCTAGAGTTGAAATGTTAACAAAGTAATGATAAATGTTTGAGGTGATGGATATCCTAAAGACTTTGATTTGATCATTACATATTGTGTGCATGTATCAAAATATCACACATACCCCATAAATATTTACAATTATTGTGTGTCAGTAGAAATAACTGCTTACAACCGGGTGCTGAATTTTGCTGAATTATTTTCTTTCTTCATTCTTTGGAAGTTCATGGTTTTTTTCCTCTTTTCAAATGCATTGATATAACTTTGGTATCAATCTATATGGATTTATATTCATACTTAAGATTGGTCAGTAATGTTTCTTTGTTATAGTGACCTTTAATCTTTTATTTTACATCTCTTTCCTCCTTTAGATCCTTACAGGATCCTTTCCAATCTTACATAAAACCGTTATACAGTAGTTTAATTCTGCCTTGCTTTTTTTACTATATACATATGGTCCTTTTCTATTATCAATATTTATTTAGGTTTAAACACATATAATATTTGCTGATATTTTACCATTTACTTCTGATATTTTGGGTCATCCTTCTGGGATTATTTTCCTCCATTCTGAATTGTGTCCTTTAGAAATTCCTACAGTGAAGGTCTTTTGGTAGGAATATCTTCAGAAAAGTTTTTTTTGTTGTTGTTTTAATTTTTATTGTTTCTTTTACCTGAAAATGTTTTTATTCACCCTCATTCTAAGTGCATGTTTATCTGGA
>NW_012151496.1:31344-32633 GCF_000956105.1 Propithecus coquereli
AGTTGTCCAGATCATTTCTTTCTATTTTTTAGTAGAGACGGGGTCTCGCTCTTGCTCAGGCTGGTCTTGAACTCCTGATCTTGAGCAATCCACCCGCCTCGGCCTCCCAGAGAGCTAGGATTACAGGCGTGAGCCACCACGCCCGGCCTAGTGATTACAACTTTTAAAAACTTAGATTCATGAATCTGAATGTAAGAATAGCAAGATCTTTACACATATAATAAGATTTATTGAGATCTTATTATGTGAAAAGCCTTGTTCTAAGTGCTTTACACATGTTAACTGGCTTAATCTGTAAGACTGTCCTCAGCAAGAATATAATTTTCATTCCAAGTTTAAAAATGACATATACAGGCATTAAAAGGTTAAATAGCTCGTATAAGCTCGCAAATATAGTAGACAAAAAAGCTGGGCTTCACACTCCCACTGGTACAGTTTGGCTCCACAATCTACATTCTCAACCACTATACTACATTTTTTTGAAAAAGGGAACTGATTTTTTTAAGGGAACTAGTCATCCAACTGACCAAGGGTCCCCTATATATTCTCAAAACCTCCACTCATAAGGTCCAGAGAAGAAAGAAAAAGTCACAGCAATATACACACATTATTCATTTTACCTTCAAATATCTACTGCCATCTCATTATCCCAAAATGCCATTTCCACAGGTGTTTTTGAAACAAAACAATTACGTCCATATGAATAGCTGAATCATCCATGATGGAAATGATAGATACAACCTGGTAATTTTCATCAACTGCGAGAAGCATTACAAGTAGAACCATGGACGACTTAAAAGGATATATATCTATGTCCTATATATATACATATACTGGAGAGTAAGAACGAAGATGAGCGATGTGAATGCTGACAGTCCCGGTCATCTCTGAGAGGAAAAGAGTGTCACAGAACACCACAGACGGTGGTGTAATTTAATATTTTAAGTAAAAAATTGGGAGGATGAATCATTTTATCTGGTGCCAGATTTCCTAGATACATAATAGAATGTAACTGAAAAGTGACTCCCTGAAGTACACAAAGTCACAAAGCCATCGTGTGAGCAAACCTACTAATGCACTTGAACTTGGACACCAAGAATAGACTCAGCAATGAGTCACATTAACTTAAAAAACCACCAGGAAGAAGGAAATGTCCTAATCTAGAAAAATTCCTAAGGACCTGTGACATTTGCTGCCACCTTTCTTGTTTGAGTCTGCAAGAAATTTTACAGCATTTGAAAGGGTTTCATTCTGCATAGTTTTTGTACCAATATTAAGTTTCCAAAGTG
>NW_012151496.1:34333-35722 GCF_000956105.1 Propithecus coquereli
TGAATGAATTACACAATAAACTTTAATGTTGGGTAGAATATTTCTTTCTTATGAGTAAAAAAACATTAAAGAGTTACATTCTAAAAATGTGTGATTTTGTTTTTTTTACAGTGTGTGAGAGAAAGTGTGTGTTTTATAGAGTTCCTATTCAGCATCCATTTCCTTTTTGGCTCATAAGATGTATCCTTATTTTTCAGTTTTATATTGAATTAGATTCTTTATGTTTCAATGAGTTTTCAATATGAGCACATAACAATTGAGGATCAAGCACCAACATCATAAATAGTGCTTTCATTTATTTGGACAGATTTCAGGAGAACAACTAACTAGAAAGACACAAAATATGGGATTCTTTAGTGGAAGATTTTAAAATTACTAATGGAAAGTTATTGCCACATCTCCTATATCTAATTTATTAATATGCCCTTTCAATTCTATCACCAAAAGTGGCTCAGTCCACTACTTAACTCTACCACCATTTCTTCCACATAATCATTTTTTTTTCTTTAGAATATTTCTGGAGGCTTTCAACCAGTCTCTTTGACTGTAACCTTCCAATCTGTTTTCCACCCAGAAAGTGAGTGAACTTTTTAAAAATTATTTTCCCTTGCTCAAAACCCTTAGATGGCCTCCCATTGCATGTATCATGAAATTCTACAAGGCCAAGAAAGACGTTTTTCCTCCCTGACTCAATAATTTTATTTCAAACCACATAAATTCTCACTTACTAAGCTCCAGCCACAATGTTTTTTTCCAGTCTCTAATCTCTTTTCTGACTCGAGAATTTTGGTAGGAGCACTCTCTTCCAATCTTTGCTCAGAGGACTTCCTCCTATTTCCCAATCTCAAATTAATTATCATCTCTGGTTTTTCATAACCATTTTGTCTAAGGTATTCTCCTTTACATTCCATAGACCACTATAGTCTTTTTTACAGTCTTGCTTTCATAAAATGTTTTCCCAGCAGCAATTATATTTTTATTAATGGTAGAGCTTATCACAAATTTTAAGTATATGTTTGTTTATTTACTTGTTAGTTTTCTCTTCCCTTAGATTATAAGGTAAGTAACACAGGGACCATGCCTGTTTAGTTTACCTATTTATCTACAATAGCTAGCATGGTGCAGAGCCCAAGAGAGGCATCTATAAATACATGTTTGATGAATAAATAAACTTCAGGATAAATTAATAACATCTGCCACATAGCCCCATTTCTCCCTTAAAAATCAAAAAAGTCCTCAGTTTGTTCCCATCTCTTAAGTTAATCATATATAATTATTTGTCAATGGAATTGTGTAAAACTAAAAGTCTTCTGCACAGCATAGGAAACAAATCAACAGAGTGAAAAGACAACCTACAAAATGGGAGAAAATATTTGTGAACTATTCATA
>NW_012151496.1:35772-36763 GCF_000956105.1 Propithecus coquereli
GCCACCTTTCTTGTTTGAGTCTGCAAGAAATTTTACAGCATTTGAAAGGGTTTCATTCTGCATAGTTTTTGTACCAATATTAAGTTTCCAAAGTGGGGGTGAAAATTGGGATTGTGTGGAATTGTGTGGGTAGAGAAAGACTTAATTACAGTGATCTAGGGGGTCAGCCCCATTGAGTTGATATGTTCCCCAGAAAACTCAAATCTTCCTTTAGTCAATGATGTTCCACCATGTTAAATACTAGAAAACTTTTAGGAGATTTTTTAAATCCAGGCTGTTCCTAAGAACAATTAAATCAAAATCTCTGAGGGTAGGACCCATGAATCAGTATTTTTTAATGCTGTCAAGATTGAAAACTATTTTGTGTGTTTCTCAAACTTTAGCTTGCATCACAATCACCTGGAGGGTTTGTAAAAACACCGATTGCTGAGTCCTCAGCCCTAGAGTTTCTGATTCAAGCCTGGACTGGGATCCAAGAGTTTGTATTTCTAACAAGTGCCAAGGGGAGGCTGTAGCTGCTGATTGGGAGATGTTCAAGATAATGATTTGACCTCTGATATTGAGGAGCCAGAGCTACTGTAAGAGGTAATCACATTGAAATTGAGATGGGCTTGCTCCCAGGCCGGCCTAGCTTTTTACCTAATTACTTCAAAAGCCCTGCAGAGCTTGAGACTATGCACACAGTATGCTTGGACAATGGTTAAACCCTAACGTCTCTCAGTATCCTAGCTTGATTGGTGATTAACTATCTTCTCATGAGAATGAACTTCTAACTCACTGTCCACTTGGTGTTCTACACTATATTGATAGTCCTATTGGAAATTCCAGCCAGTGTAGCTCAACAGTACTTCATCTTTCTATGACCTTCTGGAGCATTGACAAGGTAAGAGGATGTAAGTCTAGAGCTTCAGAGGGGTGTGATGTATAAAACGCTGATTGCCTTTTTACTACTTAAGTCTTCAACTACCACTACTCCCCATTGCCCTCTATG
>NW_012151496.1:42853-43978 GCF_000956105.1 Propithecus coquereli
AGGGATTTTTAGATAGAACACTAAAAGCATGATACAAGAAAGAAAAAAATTGACAAGTTGGATTTTATTAAAAGTAGAACATTTGTTCTGCAAAAGACAATTTTAAAATAACAAAAACAAGTCACAGACTGAGAGAAAATATTTGCAAATCATATCTCTAATAAAGAAATTATATCCAAAATATACATGAACACATAAAAAAACTGAGAAAACACAATAAATCAATTTTTAAAAGGAGGAAAAAGATCCAAATCTCACTGAAGAGAATAAACAGATGGCAAATAAAAACATGAAAAGAAAAACAAAATCATTTGTGACTAGGAAAGTGTAAATTAAAATAAGATAGCACTATACACCTATTAGAATGGCTAAGATCCAAAAAACTGACAGTACCAATGCTAGCATGGATGTGAAGCAAGAACTCTCATTCATTTCTGGTGGGAATGCAAAATGTCACAGCCAATTTGGAAGACAATTTGACAGTTTCTAAATAGTCTCACAATATGATACAGTAATCATGCTACTAGGTATTTATCTAACATGAAAATTCATATCCACATTAAATATGCATGTGAATGTTTTTATTAATAGAAGCTTTCTTCATAATCACCAAAAATTGGAAGCAACAAAAATTGTCTTTAGATGTGAATAGACAAACTGTGGTACATCCATACAATGAAATATTATTCAGTTACAAAAATGAATGAAAAAAAAATCCGTTCCTATCTTTTGTCCATTTTTTAATGTTTTTCTTTTTTTCTTGCTCATTTGTTTGAGCTTCTTGTACATTCTGGATATTAGTCCTTTGTAAGATGTATAGTTTGCAAATATTTTCTCCTAATCTGTAAGTTGTCTATTTACTCTGTTGAGTAATTCCTTTGCTATGAAAAAAAAATTAGCTTAATTAAGTCCCATTTATTTATTTCTTTGTTGCTGTATTTGCTTTTAAGGTGTTACTCATAAATTCTTTGCCTAGGCCAATGTCCAGAAGACTTTTTCCTAAGTTTCCTTCTAGAATTTTTGTGGTTTCAGGTCTTACATTGAAGTCTATAATCCATCTTCAGTTAATTTTTGTGTATGGTGAGAGATAGGGATCCAGTTTTGTTCTTCTGCATATGGCTATCC
>NW_012151496.1:44028-46569 GCF_000956105.1 Propithecus coquereli
TAATGAATATATTTTCTGTATAAACTATAACAAGAATAGAATATTAAGTAGCAACTTGCTCCGTTCAGCTGATCGTAGATAACCGTATCTTTCCCAATATTTTGCCATAGGGATCCATTTTCCATTGTTCCCATAGGGAAATCATTTTGTGATATAAGTTTTCTCAACCAATAAATGTGACTTTATTACTTAACAAATTGTATTAGGAGCATGAAAAATTGTGGCACACAAACTCTACAATGATACTCACTCAGGCTTACATAGAAAATAGCTACATCTTTTTTTCTTCATTGTTCCTGTTGATTTCATAGAAATGAATTTTTTTACAGTAAAAAATACAATGTTATAAATTATGCAGTCTGTCAATGCTTTTCAAACAACTGTTCTATATATGTGTGCATGTGTGTGTGTCATATATATGTAGCATATAACTTGACCTACAGTAGCATGTATAAAGTACAGGATATCCAATTTTATAAAGATAACATAATTTTTCTGTCTAGAACCACAGGCTATTAAAAAGCACTTAGGATGCTGGAGAATTATTATTTGATAAATCCACATAGTAGTAAGCTAAAATTAAAATCACTGAATTGAATTGATATTTCCATTGTTAAATATATTATGCTAAATTATTCATTATATTAACAAACTATTCTGAATAAGAAAAACTGTATGATTATATCAATGCCAACAAAAGCCCTAGACAAAATTCAACATCCATTCATAATAAAAGATTCTCCTCCAAAAAACTATGAATAGAAGGGAATTTCCTTAGCCTAATTAATGAGAATATGTGAAAAACCCACAGCTAGCATCACACTTAATGGTGAAAGACTGAATGATTTCCACCTGCAATCTGGTACAAAGCAAGGAGTTTTCTCTCATCACTCCTATTCAAACAAAGTTCAAAGTTCAAACATAGTTATTACTATGAAACAAATATAAGGAAAAAAAGATTTATGAATTGAAAAGAAAGAAGTGTCTTTATTTACAGATAACACGATTATCTAGGTATATAACCCCAAAGAATCTGTAGAAAAACTCCTGAAATTATTGCATATAGAAGGACCGCAAGATAAAAATATTCAAAAGATAATTGTTTTCCTATATAGGAGCAATAAACAATCGGAATTTGAGATAAAAACAAACAACAAGAATATTTATTAATACAATAGCACCAAAAAATACTTCTGTAGAAATCTAAAGAAAAAAAACAACTAAAACTAAAACATGTTAACTATATGCAGAAAACTATAAAACTCTGATAAAAAAAATCAAGAAGATATAAATAAATGAAGTGATATTCTTTCTTGATGGATTAGAAAACTCAATATTATTAACATATCAATTCTTCCTAAATTAATCTGTAGAGTCAATGCAATTCCAAGCAAAATCACGGCAAGCTCTTTTGTGGGTATAAACAAACTGACTCTAAAGTTTATAGAAAACCAAAAACCAAACAAAATACCCAGCACAATACTGAAGGAGAGAACAAAGTTGGGGGACTGACACTACCCAGCTTTAAGAGTGACTATAAAGCTACACTAATCGAGATAGTATGGTATTGGTGAAAAAATAGACACATAGTTCAATGGAACAGAATAGAAAGCCCAGAAATAGACCCACACAAATACAGGAAACAGATTTTTGACAAAGGTGCAATTAAATGGATAGAGGAGAGTTTTTCAACAAATGACAATGAAACAATAAGATGTACATAAGCAAAAAAAAAAAAAAAAGATTAAGGAACCTAGACACAGACATTATACCTTATGCAAAAATAACTCAAAATGTACCTCTGACCTAAATGTAAAATGCAATATTTGTCTTTCTGTACATGGCTTATTTCCCTTAACATAATATCCTCCAGTTTCATCTATGTTGTTGCAAGTTACAGGATATGATTCTTCTTTTTATGGCTGAAAAATATTCCATCGTGTATCCATTTTCCTTACTCATTCATCTGTTGATGGACACTGTTGATTCCATATCTTAGCTATTGTGCATAGTGCTACACATGGGAGTGTAAATTCTCTTCAGTATACTGATTTCCTTTGTTTTGGACCCAGCAGTGGGATTGCTAGATCGTATGGTAGTTCTATCTTTAGTTTTTTGAGGAACCTACATACTATTCTCCATAGTGGCTCTACTAGTTCACATACTTGTACACACCAACAGTGTACAAGTGTTTTCCTTTTTCCACATCCTCACCAGCATTCATTATTGCCTTTTTAAAATAAAAGCCATTTTAACTGGACTAGATGATATCTCATTGTAGTTTTGATTTGCATTTCTCTGATGATCAGTGAAGTTGAACATTTTTTTGTATACCTGTTGGCCATTTGTATGGTTCTCACTCATATGCGGGAGCTAAAAGAAAAAAAAAAAAAGAATTCATAGGGATAGAGAGTAGAATGATGGTTACCAGAGCCTGGAAAGGGTAGTAGGGAAGGGGATAAAGAGAGAATAGGTAATGAGTACAAAAATACAGTTAGATAGAAGGAATAAGATCTATTGTTTGGGAGCAAATAAGGCAAC
>NW_012151496.1:46619-48483 GCF_000956105.1 Propithecus coquereli
GGAATATTCATCCTAACTTTAAAGATAATTACTTAATCTCCTTAATAAAGATTCCTTAAAAGTAGAAAAGAGAAGCCTTATAACCATGCTTAAAAGAGACAAAACATATAAACATCAAAAACGGCATTGGAAATAGCTAATAAGCCTATGAATCAAAACAAAATACATCCCTGACTATTAGATTGGCAAAGATGCTTTAATCCTTTTTTTGTGATGCTACCTAATATTTAATTAGATATAAGAATGCGATAATATTTTGTATTATTTTTATTTCAAATATAGATCGAGCTACCCTTTCAGGATAGAAATTAATTTGTTAAAATGTATCCAGGGTTTTAAAAATTCTTATGCACTCAGATTCTACATTTTCATCTCTAAGTAGTTATTCTAAAAAATTGAAAAATTTGAAATTTGGACAAGGAACACATAGGAATTTTCTGAGTCTTTGTAATTTTTAATAGAAGTTTTATATATTTAAGGTATACAACATAATGTTCTGATATACATATAAATAATGAGATGATTACTACAGTCAAGGGAATTAATATATCCATCTCTTCACATTGTTACCTTTTTTGTGTGTGTGGTAAGACCTGAAATCTACTTTCTTAGTTAATTTTCAGTATACAATACAGTATTATTAACTATAGCCATCATGCTGTAAATTATCTCTATACTGCATTCTAGTTAACTGCAACTTTGTGTCCTTTGACAACATATCCTATTTCCCCCACGCCTAGCCCTTGGTAAGCATCATTTTACTCTCTGCTTCTAGGTATTTGACCTTTTGAATTCTACACACAAGTGACATCATGCAATATTTTTCTTTTTGTATCTGGCTTATTTCCCTTATCATAATATCCTCTAGTTTCATCCATGTTGTGACAAATGACAGGGTCTTATTCTAAGACTGAATCATATTCATTGTATATATACACCACAATTTTTTTCCCATTCATATGTTGGTGGACACAGGTTGTCTTCATATCTTGGCTATTGTGAATAATGCTGCAATCCACATCAGATTGCAGGTACTGACTTCATCTCCTTTGGGTATAAATCCCAAAGAGGAATTCCTGGATCACAGGTAGTTCTATTTTTTATATTTTGAGAAACCTCCATACTGTTTTTGGTAATGGCTGTATCAGTTTACATCCTCACCAGCAGTGTATACAGGTTCTCTTTTCTCCACGAACTCACCAGCACGTGTTATCTCTTGTCATTTTGAACATAGCGATTCTAACAGGTGTGAGGTGATATTTCATTGTGGTTTTGATCTGCACTTCCCTAATAATTAGTGTTGCTGAGCACCTTTTCATGTAATTGTTGGTCATTTATGTCTTTTTTAGGAAAATGTCTATTCAAGTCCTTTCTCCATTTTTAATAGTGTTTATTTTTTCCTATTGAGTTGTGTGAATTCCTTATAAATTTTAGATATTAACCCTTATCAAATGTATGGTTTGCAAATATTTTCTCCCAATCCATAGGTTGTCTCTTTGTTATGTTGATTGTTCCTTTGCTGAGCTTTTTATCTCAATGCAATCCCATTTGTAATATCTACTTTTGCTTTTGTTGCCTGTGCTTTTGTTATTATATCAAAAATATCATTGTTGAGGCCAATGACAAGGAACTTTTCCACTATGCTTTATTCTAGGAGTTTTACACTTTCAGGCCTTATGTCTTTAATCTAGTTTGAGTTGATTTTTGTGTATAATGTAAGATAAGGGTTCAATATTTTTCTTTTCCATGTGGATATCCAGTTTTCTCAATACCATTTATTGCATTTTAGGTTTTAGAAAAAAACAAAAATATGTGATAATAAAAAGAGTAAAATAAAATAAAAACAAGTAAGTAAATCTGGAAC
>NW_012151496.1:60734-66685 GCF_000956105.1 Propithecus coquereli
ACACACACACACACACACACACACACACACACATACACATGTGCTTACACACATGATGGGGGTATGTCAAAGGGCCACAGGATCCAAATTAAAGAGCTCCAAGTAGACAAAACTGAAAAAATTTGAGCAGTAAAATATGTAAATAGTATTGGATTATAATCCAAACTATAAAATAAATATCCATGAATCCATAGTCATAAATAACTGAATAAATAAATAAATAGGGGAGAAGAGACATATCCTCTCTGTAGAAGAATTCTAAATAGCTGATATAGATTTCCAGTCCTCATAGAAGTAGAGCATAGCTATTCACTGCTTAAGTGTGGCCTTTACATAGTGACTTCCTTCCAAAGAATACAATATGAAAAGGAGCATAAAACTTAAATTTTACATTGGAAAAGTATGAAAAACACTAACTCAATGTTAGGTCAAGGTTACCATCAATAGTGATGTTATTGATACCATGCATCCTTAATATGGTATGGTGAGAATGGCTCTTTACCTGCCCCTCCACAAAATGCATAGCCCTAATCTAATCATAAGAGAAAGATCAGACAGATCACAAATGAGAGTCATTCTACAAAATGTATACACAGTACTACTCAAAACAGAAGTAGTCATGGTCATCTAAATCAAGGAAAGTCTGAGAAACTCTCACAGCCGAAAACTTAAGGAGACATGACAAATAAAGGTAATATGGCATGCTGGATGAGATACTGCAACAGAAAAGAACATATGGTGTAAACTATGGAAATCTGGGTAAAATATGGACTGTAGTTAAGAAAATAGTGTCAATATTCATGAATTAACTGCAGCAAATATACCATAATAATGTAAGGTATTACCAATGGGGGGGTGGAGTGTGGGGTATATGGAAACTCTCCGTACTATCTTCCCAAGGTAAGAGAGGAAATGAAGAGTCTCTTTGTGTTGAACCCTGTGAACATTTTAAGGAATTTGGCATTTACTACAATATGGAAACTATTGAACAGTTTTAAATAGAAGTATGACATTATTGATGAAAATTGTTAAAGAATCATTCTAACTGCAGTGTTGAAAAAAGACTGTTGGGGGAAGGTAATAATGATGAAAGCCATGGTGACAGTTAGGAGGGTATCACAATATCCAGGTGAGTGACAATGATGCCAAGGTGCTGTCCAATGGACGAGGTATGCAATGTGACAGAAAGTGAGGAGTCATGTGGACTCCACTGTTCTTGACCTGAACTAGCTTAAAAAATGGAGCTGCCATCAACTAGCGTGGGGAAGTTTAAAGGTGAAGAAAATTTTGGAGAGAATATGAAGATACATTATTTGGGGTTATTGAACCCGCAAGTGTCAAGTAGATAAGCTGGACATTGAGTTTAAAGTTCAGGGAAATTCTCCAGCCTGGAGATATTAATCTGGGAGTGATTAACCTATAGATGGTGCATTTAAGTGTGAGAGACACTGTGTCTATCAACATATTTTAATTTGAGAGCAAAATTTATGGCCTACTGTTTTTGTGTTAAGGTTATTAAGTATGAAATGTCCAATTTCCTTAAGTACTAAGATTGACAGTTGATATCTCTGACATTTCACTTCGACACTTCTTATTTTATGTTTATTGTGAAGCTACACTCTCATTATTTCAAACATACAGTTTGGCTTGTGATTATCTTTCAAAATTTTTTAGAACAATTTTTGTGAAACCATGAATAAGTCAAAAATTTGTGGTTTTTTTTTTTTTTTTTTTTTGAGACAGAGTCTCACTGTGTTGCCCGGGCTAGAGTGCCGTGGCATCAGCCTATCTCACAGCAACCTCAAACTCCTGGGCTCAAGCGATCCTCCTGCCTCAGCCTCCCAAGTAGCTGGGACTACAGGCATGCGCCACCATGCCTGGCTAATTTTTTCTATATATTTTTAGTTGTCCGATTAATTTCTTTCTATTTTTAGTAGAGACGGGGTCTCGCTCTTGCTCAGGCTGGTCTCAAACTCCTGAGCTCAAACAATCCGCCCACCCCGGCCTCCCAGAGAGCTAGGATTACAGGTGTGAGCCACCGCGCCCGGCCTAAAAATTTGTGTTATTTTCGAATATAAATTTCATCATGGCAACAATGCAGAACAGACAGCTTGAAATTATAATGAAGTGTTTGGGAAGGATGTGGCTAACAGAGGCACAGTACATCGGTGGTTTGAGAAGTTCCATTCTGGTGATTTTAATCTTGAAAATGAGCCATGTGGGCTGAGACCAAGGTGGATAACGATGAGCTGAAAGCTATAGTGGAAGCAAATCCATCTTAACCCACGTGTGAATTAACAGCAAGGTTTGATGTCACTATTCCAACAATAATGGACCATTTGAAACAAATGGGCAAGGTAAAGAAGCTGGATAGATGAGTTCTGCATGAATTAAATGAGCATCAGAGGAGCAATTGTCTCAAAGCTTGCCTTTCTTTGCTGTCAGGACATAAAGGCAATCCATTCCTACACCATATTATTACATGTGATGAAAAATGGCTTATTTTTGACAATTACAAGCATTCAACACAATGGTTGGATAAAGAAGTGCAGAAACACAATGCAAACTGATTATTCATCAAAAAAGCTAATGGTGTCTGTTTTGTGGTCCAGCACTGGTATTATCCACTATGGCTTCAGGAAATCTGGCCAGCCCATTACAACAGATGTCTACTGCAACCACCTGGAAAAAATGATGAGGATGCTTGCAATTGAGTAGCCAAGATTGTCAATAAAGACAGGCCAATCCTCTTGCAAGACAATGCTTAACCACATGCCGCACAAACAACGCTACTCAAACTACAGAGGCTGGACTTGGAAACTCTCTGTCATCCACTGTATTCACCAGACCTTGCATCATCTGACTACCACTTCTTCCAGGCTTTGGACCACTTCTTGCAAGGAAAAATATTCAATTCTCAACATGCTGTGGAAGACACCTTTCATGGTTTCATCACCACTGGCTCTCTAGGCTTCTCTGCTGCTGGCATAAATAAGTTACCATTAAGATGGCAAAACTGTGTTGATAGTTTAGGAGCATACTTTGATTGATTGTACTGCCCTTTGTTGAGAAATAATAAGCTACACTTTTGATTCAAAACTGGACATTTCATTTTTAATGACCTAATACCTATTGGTCTATACTGCATACAGAAAGTGTATCTCAGACTGAATTAAAATTTCAGATCACAACTGTTCCTCAAACAAAATTGGTTCAATGCCAATAAGCTTGTTCTGTATTTTGATTTTTCTTTTTCCATCTTAATCATCAGAGAGTGTTCCAAGCTGCATGGTACACTGACCTTTGTAGATATGAACATTTGCCAGTTTGGGGTGTGGTCTGTGCCAGAGAGCCTAGAAAGATCTTTTCCAAAGATTGCTGAGGTCTCGGCCAAGGAACAGGGCTTTATCTCCAACACTTGAGTTTTATATACAGAGGACATAAATGTCATTGCCATAATTTCTGAGAGAAATAAAAAATCCTATTTTTCCTTCAGATTTTAATAAATGTAGAGGAAAGCTTTAAAATGCATAACGTATCTCAGAGAAATAATGTCAACATTTGGTTTCTCTTTTATAACACAAGAGGGCAAACTCTGACACAGTGACTTGTAAACATGTGTGTGTGTGTGTGTGTGTATGTATACGCACACACACACACACATTGCATATTATTTGACAACCGAAATTCAATTTACAGTCAAATATTCTGTTTTGCACATAGCAAATTTTCTTCCTTGCCTTGGCCGAATGTGAACTTTGCTATGACCCAGCTGCAAGGAAAAATATGGAGATTGTCATATAAACATGCTATTGAAAAATGTAGAGTAGAAACTATATAAAAGTGACTTTTTAAAAAAAGTATACAGCACATATAGGAAAATGTAATGCTTTGGGGGTTTTTTGGTTGTTTTTCGCTTTTTTTTTTCCTTCAGGTAATGAAATGGGTCCACAAATCTGTTGCTCGTTAAAATGTAACACATTATTTCCAAGTATAGACATCTGTCATTTTTCTAGTATAAAGGCAGCAAGTGTTACTCCTGTTATCTGTCAACGTATGTCCACCTCACACCCTCAAACAATTATCACTGACAGACACATACGCTGATCTATAATTGAATGTTATTCTATTCATCCAAATATATATTTACCAAAATATTTACTCAAGTAGATATTTATTTAGATAGATATTAAAGTATTTATATAACTATAAGTATTTATTTGAATAGTAACCCTAATGGTAAGACTGAATTTCATATATTAAAACAATTATATTTTGGCAAATCTTGAAAAATATAACAAGTGTCGACTTTTCTTTTGTGGTAATTATCTTGGTAACTATCTGTAATACACCATGTCCTTGCAATGAGTATACTCACACTGATCCTTTAAACCAATAGTCTGTCATATTTAATACTTTGAAATGCTTAATGCTCATGTCCATGTTTGTAAACACTAACCAAAAAAATATTCTCTAAAATACATTTGCAGCCAGGTCACAAAATGATGTACAATAAAGCATAGGGGTCTTCATTAAGTTTGTGTTTCGTGCTGGAGAAAAAAGAATAGAGCTTCTTTGGTCACGTTATCGCCCTTCGTGAACTGGTGGGGGCAGCGGATCAGCTAGTGATGCCGATGCCGTCTAGCGAGCATTTTCCCACCTCAACTCATTATCTCACCCTGACTGAATTTCCACTTATTCGAGAAGGGACAAATTTGTTAAGGAGCTGTGCAATTGTTTATTCATTCCATCTGCTGTCTTGTCACCTCACTGACTCATCACAGCAACCCGGAGCAAGATAATGAGTTTAGAGCCTACTCTGGGAGCAGGAGGAGTCACACCTCCGAAGTAAGATGGGATGAGGGCGGCAGTATCTTGTTTACCCATTCTTCTCAAGCCGCCTTTTGTCACCCTCTATGTGCCTTTTGTTCTTCCACTCTGTCATTGACTTGGTTCTTGCTGTTTATTAATAGATTGGATCAGAGGCCAATTTATTATACTAGATTGCAGTTTATATATAGGCTTTCCCTTTCCAATTATGCTGGAATAATTCTGAGATAATATATTCCTTTCCACACAACTCTGTCCAAGATGTTGGCTTTTCTGACTAGAGAAACACGAAGGACTTCCAACTGGCTTATGTTTTCATTAAATGAACAGTGAAAGGCAAATATGCATAAATTAAAGTAAAAAAATGAACATGGCATGACCTAAAATTTCTGAAATGCAATAATGTAAGCTTTGTAAAAATCCAGTCTGCCTGGTAACAGTGAAAGATTATAACACAACCAGAAGGAGACTATGCATTCCGGATCTTTCTGTCTGCTGTGGGCCAAGTTAAAATATGAATAAGTTCCATACTAAAATTTAAAACTTTACTGTAAAATACATGATATGGAAGAAACTCAAATCGGTAATATGTGTTCTCAGCATTGCTAATTGCTAAATGGATTTGCACCTTTAATTTACTCAATAAATTTTCATGTCATAAATGTGATACTTGCTCTTTAATATTCCAAAGGCACTGCTAACATTTGAATATATATCAACAGCTGCTACAAATCCATTTATCTGCAACTCAGAGAGCTATTCCTTCAACTTCTTTTTATTTCTGTGGCTCTATACATGTGGTCTTCTTGAATATATTTTATCTGAGCATATAGCCTGCAAAGGTGATTCAAGCCTCATACAAGGCAAGCTAACAACATAAAAAAACTTAAATAAGTTAATATTATTACTTGATTTACTCATTTTGAGGGTAATTTCTGAGTCTGTAACTCTATTTTGTTCTGTAAAAAATGTGATATGCATTCAATTTAACAATTTTTCTAAGGGAACTTGCAATTTTACACACATCTAGTTAAGATTGGATGTCAAGATATTTTGAAAATTAAATATGTAAACAAGCATAAAATAAATTTTCATTTTCAAAAAATCTAAATGAAGCCATT
>NW_012151496.1:66920-73244 GCF_000956105.1 Propithecus coquereli
TTAAAAACTAGAACATAAAACAAATAGAATAGAAAATCCAAAAAAGAGACCCAAGAACACACGAATATTTTTACATAAAAAAATTGGCATCTCAATTAGTGAAGGAACTATGACATTTTTTCTACTAAGATGCGTTAATAGTTCTCATCATGATGTTAAAATATTTGGAGAAATACAAACATGCCTAGATTCATTTTTATGTACACATATTAAAATATACTCTGAAATTAATATATGTCCTACTCATTTAAATTATAATAAAATAATTTCAAAGTAAGTAATAGATAATTTGATGAGACAAGGAAAAGGAAAATATATTCACTACTACTACCAACCACTAAGTTTTAAAACAGCTTTTTAAAAATTGACTAATTTTAGAATAATTTTAGAATTACAGAATAATTGAATACATCGTAGAGTTTCCATATGTGGCCCTGCGACACACACAGTCTCCATTATTATTAGCATATTACATTAGTATGCTGTTGATGACCTGGACAGTTTTAAGGACTACTGGTTAGGTATATTGCAAAATGTCCCTCCATTGGAATGTGTCCATCAGAGAAGAAAAGAATAATGTCATCTGACTCAGATCACAGTGTGTTCAATGGTGTATATGCTAAGAACAAAAAGAAATGTAAGTAAATCTTATATTTCAGTGTGTTTTTTTTAGTGTTTTGTGGTTATAAGGATACTGTTATTTTGAAATTCTTCTACGAACATTGTATGACAAAATAATTCTGTTAATGAAGAAATGTAAGTTTTTAAAGAGACATATTATATTCTTAAATATAAATTAGAAATATCAATATAAACCCATGATATTTTTTACCTTTTAAAAAGTACATACTGCTGAATTTCTATTTCTGACCATGATAGAATAACAGAAACTGTATTCATCCTCCCATCTTTCAGACAACTAAAAACTAGATAAAATATATGAAACAATAATTTTTAGACATTGGACAACAGGAAGCACGAAACTGTGATCCCTGAGAGCAGGGAGCCGAAGGAGATGAACACATTGACTGCCTGAGCTGAAGGCCTGGGCATACTTTCCAGGCCACAATGCAGGGCAGGGGAACCCAAACAGAGCAGTTTCACTGAATCGAGGAGATAGAAAATTCAATTTCAGAAAGGCCAAAGCACCTAGAATTCATGAATAAGAATAACAGAGAAGGAAGCTAGTTGCACAGAGTTTCAGAGATGGTAGAGCATGCTCTTGGGTTCTTTGCCTGAGTAATGATATATGCATGCATGAAAAGAAATGAGCTAAGGTACTCAAAAGAACCAACCTGAAAGCACTAGGGTGAACTCGTGCTAGGAATAGTTTCTACAGGCAATGGCGAGTCATTAAAGAGCTTCAGTGTGGAAAACTAGGAAGATCACTCTAATAATAACACAGAGCACAACGCGGAGAAAGAAGTAGATTGGGTAAGGGGAAAAGAATATTGACACAGTATAGGCGAGAGGATTAAGAACTGGCCTAAGTCAGCAGCAGTGAGAATAGAAAGGATGGCTCAGATGTAATAACATTAAAGAGTTGACTTTGACAATACTTGTTTACGAATTGAATAATAAGTAATGAGCAAACGGAAGGACTTTGGATAGCCTCCACATCCCTGGTTTGGGTACTATTATGAGCTGAATTGTGTCCCCCTGCAAATTCCTCTGTTAAAGACCTAACCCCTAGTACCTCAGAATGGGACTGCGTTTGGAGCCTTAAAGAGGTTATTAAGGTAAAATGAAGCCATCGGGCTGGGCCCTAATCCAATTTGGCTGATGTCTTTATAGAAGAGGAAATTTGGGACCACAAAGATAAACCAGAGATGCACATGCACAGGGAATAGACCATACAAGGACACAGTGAGAAGGCTGTCACCTGTAAGCCAAGAAGAAAGGCCTCAGAAGAAACCCAAACTGTGAGAACCTTGATCTTGCTTGTTTAGAGCCTAGAACTGTGAAAAGTAAATATCTGTTGTTTAAGCCACCCAGTCTGTGGTACTTAGTTATATCAGCTTTAGCATAATAGTATAAGTACCAAGATACATGGTGATGATATTCACCAAGAACTGGGTTACATAGGGAGAATCAGAATTGAAGAATAATACTAACAATTTCAGGTATGTTGAGTTTAAAGTCTCCAAAGGGTGATATTTAGGTGCCAATATCTATTATAAATTTGCATACATAGGGCTAGAACTAGGTTAAAAATTGTTAAAATGTAGAAATTCATTATGAGCCATTAGTTTAGAAATAGAAATGAAGTCTGATGATGTTTGATAAGGAAGCCCCGGGTCACAAGTAATTTTTCAAAAGAGTCAGTCAAACGGAGAAGGGAGATCATGTGTTGTTACACAGGCAGTAGGAATTGTAAAAGATTCTTTCTTACTGAGGTAAACATTTGATTGTAGAAGGTAAGGTGAGAGATCTTGGAGTGGATGAAGCGCCACTAAATACACATATACATGCATTCATTCATACATGCATACACGTACACATATGTGCATATATATGTAAATAATAAATGAAGACCAAAAGACTATGTTTAATTTATTGTACTATGTTCAACATGAAAAATAATAAAATATAGGCTTAGTAAGTTCTTAATGAAAACATTCAACTTCATCTATAATAGATCCCTTTTCTCACTTTGTCATAGAGATACTATGTTCTAAAAGCATAATGAAAGTTAATGGAACCTATAAATATTTTTATAGAAATTTAGGTTTCCAGTAAGCTTTCTTTATTATGGAATCCCATAGAATTATGTAATTCTCTTTTATAGCACTCACCACTGTTTAATTTTAGTTTTTTTGAATTATTTATTAATGTTTGTCTCTTCCCCAATATCACAAGCTCAGTGAGAACAAAGACCATGTCTGCTTTTGTGCACCATTTTCCCAGCACGTAGACCATTGATTGGCACAATGTCAATACCCAATGAGTGTTTGTGAGTGATTCCTTTATTAGTTGAGTACAAAGACCTAAGAAATTTATATAGAGAGAGTTCAGTTTTTAAAATTGCACTTTTTTTTAGGATTTGGCCACATGCTAATTTGTGAAATACAAAATGTCACTATTCTGCCCACCTGCAAAATAATTCTACTTATGTTTCTCCGCACGAAGCATTTCTAAAACTAAACTCGACACTACCGTTTTGATCAGTGATACCACCATTTGTCAGCACCCGGTAGTGGGTGGAGAGAAAAGATAAGGAGCTGGCTGGCACTGCTGAAGCGAAATGAGCAATCTACACATTGAGGTTGGAACTCACATCTGATACTATGCTTTAACTATTAGTAATGATAATGATCACACATTTATTAATCCTTCCAGTGTCAGGCATGACCTAGAGTGATTTATATGTATTCTTAAAATTAATCTTTCGAAAAGCACTGCAATTTGGAGTCGAAGATGAGAGATTAAGTAACTGTTCAAGGTCAGACAGCTAGCAAATTGTGGCCTTCTTACACTCTCACATTTGTTTGTCTCCAAAGCTCTTGCTTTTAACATCTTATTCCAGGAACTGATTTGGAAAAACACATGAGATACCAGACATTATAAGGCTTTTATTCTGAAACAAGGCACTGAATTATTCAGATGTGTTTATGCCATTCATTCACTAATACAAACAAACAATGGTTTCTTCTTGTTCCCTGGGCCAAATCTGGAGTCAGCCTGAAGATTAAGGCCTACCCTTATCACTCCTGCTCAACAATTCCCCCTTCCCACTCCAGTAATGTTCCTCTTTTAAGATTTTGGAAATATCTCTGCTCATCCTCAAATATGCATTTGAAATGTGGGTCTGTTGCATAAATTTCTCTTCTCTCTCTTCCCTTCCAAGGACAAAGCCCATGCTTCTTCAAGTTCAAATGTGACTCCCCTCATTTAGGAAGCCCTACCTGACTAACATTGCTCCACAATCATCTTCTATTTCTCTCTCATTTATTTCTCCCAGCATTTCTGATGATAATATGTACCTTATTGCCAGGCAATTCATTTCTTTTTATTTATTCATTCATGTATTCATTCTGTATCTATTCATTGAGCACCTACTTGACACCTGGTAGTGATATAGATGCTAGCGAATACAATGTTGGACAACACAGTGAGGTCCCCTTACTTGTGAAGCTTACAGAGTGATCTGATACCCTGGTGCCATGAACTATACTCAGATGGCTACTTTAGTTCAGGTGCTGAGAAAGGCTCAGTAAGGAAGGAATGTTTAAACTGAGACATGAATAGAAAGAAGAATCCAACCGTGCCAACCTGTGCAGATATAGAAACGAAGTATTTCAGATGTCAATTATACAGGCTCTAAAGTAAGAGGAAACTTGGTTTGTTTGAGATACATCCAGAGGTCCTTATGGCTGTAATATGGTGAGTGGGGAAAACAGTAGTGGAAGATGCAATTAGAGATAGAAGTAATCACAAGGAGTTTTTAATGTCAATCACAATGGAAGTCATTGGAGTGTCTTTTGAAGGAAAGAAACATGATCTAATTTCTCTTTGAGAGAAAGATCATTCTAGCTACTAAGTAAAGAATGATTGTGTACAGAAGAAAGAACGAATAAAAAGTGACCCCAAAAGAGAAGTAATACAGGCTTGGATTGTCAAGCAACAATGAAGATAAAGAGAATATACCATTAGCAACGTAGGCTGGGGGTACAGGCAACCTGACTAACTGCTGAATTTGATAACACTTAGGCTCTCAAACAACTGATTGAATAAGTGAGCTATGTACAGATGTGCAGAAAAAAACTACGGATAAATAGGTTTGGGAGCCAAAAACGAGAGTTCTAATTTAAACATGATAGGTTTGACATGCCTGTTAGAAACTGAAATAGAGACAGGAAGTAGAAATTAGGATATACAACTTTAGAATTGAGAAGAGTCGTCAAAGATAGAGAAATGAATTTAGGGGACATCAGCAAGTGGCCACCATTTGTAGTCATGGGACCTGATATTGAGAAGAGATACAATGTTCTCAGTAGAAGGCCTATAAAATAGAATTTCTCAAATTTTCTAGTTTTAACGCTTACGTTTTCATGTAATTCCAATTATTTCAAAAACATAGGCATGATACGCAGTGATGATTAATTTTATTTCACATGGATATCTGCAACTACTCTAAAAGCTCTCCAGGGGAAGTGACCTGTATTCTGCTTGGGTTTAACAAACATCTGAAATAAAATGAATCAAAGTAAACTAAAAATAAGGAGTCAATGGAACTAAAGCATTTTTGTGAGACATTTTATGAGAGGATTTTTTATTCTTGTTGTTAAACCCAATTGAAAACAAAAGGATTTAGATTACAAAATATCACTGCTTCAGCTCAGTTTTAGAGAAACCATTTTCCTTGTTTTAAATCACTCTTCCCAGTTTTATACAAGTACATTTACATAAAGAGTTCTGTTATGAAAATCCTTTCCTGACGCTGTTTTTACTTTCAAAAATGCTATTTCACCATTTCCACAAGTAGAAGGATAAGGTAGCATGAGGCTCTCTTTTAGTCTGAGTTCCTCAAGAATTAGACCCTAAGCTAAGGTTTGAGTGGAAGTGGTTGATTTAGGAGGTACTATTGAGAAATATAGGGGTGTGAGGAAGTAAGACCGGAAAGAGGAATAGGACGTTAAATGGTATAATATCAAGAACTTTATACTGCTGTGAGAAACTAGAACTTGGTTTTTCTGGAGAACTCTAAGAACAAGTGCAGAACACATAGCGCAGAGCTGAGGGAGCTGGGACCTTTATCCACTCCAATGTACCATTAAGTTCCCAGCGCTTTTGTCAGTGCTGGACTAGGCTGAGTGAGCTCTTGTGCCAAGAAAGGGGCTGCGAGCAAATGATACTGTATTACTAGAAGTTGGAAGTTGGGACGTCATGGCCTGAAAAGTCAAGCGTGAGAACGTATATGAGGCACTGACCATATTTGCTACAATGATATAGTGTAGGACAGCAGTCCCCAACCTTTTTGGCACCCAGGCAGCAGGGACCGGTTTTATGGAAGACAATTTTTCCACGGACGGAGGGAGGCTGGGGGCGGCCGAGCTCCAGCCGTGATGCAAGCCATGGGATGGGGAACAGCCGCACCCCCTGCTGTGAGGCCCTGTTCCCAAGTTTCACGGAAGACAATTTTTGTACACAGGCAGGGGTGTTGGGGGAGCTCTGCGGCTCTGTTTATAACAGGCCACGGACTGGTACCGGTCCGCACCCGGGATTGGGGATCACAGGGGTAGGGGGTAACAACAATCTTTTTTTAAATAACGTTTAAAAGAGACAATTGTTTTCAGCATGTTAAAAGTTCTTTTTACAACTTTG
>NW_012151496.1:74364-123960 GCF_000956105.1 Propithecus coquereli
TTTAAACATGTCTTGCTTACAATGTCACGATGATTTTTTAAACATGGAACTAGAAACCAGAAATAATTGTCTAAAAAGAAAACACACTCTGTATGTTATTTAATAGAATTTTAGTGTAACAATTACTTAAATACTTAGGTACACTGAATTATCATGGGTATATATTAAAGGCGAAGTCTTGATCAGTCATTAATTCTTCTATAGTAAAAGACTGGCGAGCTTTTTCTTCACAAGCGGCTAGAGGTCAAATCTCTCCCTCAAAACTGCCTTATTTTATTTTTTTTTTCTATGTCTTGTGGTTTAATTTTTTGGCTTTCTTGCAGATCCTTCCCCACCTAACATTTTGGACTTCTGGATTTCTTGTGTTTTTGTCAGTCTCAGAGATTCTTTCACTACACGATAATTTCTGCTATTACTGACAAGATATAGCCTTCACTGCTCATTATCTGTGAACATTTTTCTGGTCACATTATCCTATGCTGACCTCAGATTTTTCATGTCCTTTATTTACTCTTTGCACCAAGTTCTGTGGTCCAATGATATCAATGTTCACGTATCTCTTTGTCCCATATCTTTTATTTATGTTTTGCCATGTTGACTAATTCGGCTACTATGATTATAATGTTCAATACCACACACTGAATGCCCAAATCTCATACTCGATGCAAACTTTATTCTTCCAATTTCAAATAATTCCTGAGATATTAATTTTATTACATAAATAAATTTATATTAATTTAAAATTTAATTATGTTATATACATAATATAATAAAGTTATTATTTTATTAAAAGTTATTATAAAGCCACCAGCTACATTTCAATCATAAACACTGATTGTGTTTTGCTCTGCTTATAACTGGAGATGTTGTCTTTGTCATTAAGGAGTATCTATTTTTATTGCATCTGTCATTTTCGATTGGTAGACACAGATTTCAACATGCTGACTCTAGAAACAGTAGTATCTTTTTCTCCGTGTAAGTTTTTTCTTCTTTCTTCAAACTTTTCTCTTTGCTGTATTTGAGTGACAGTGAATAATTCTTAGTCTTTAAACACCGGCATAAAATTTGGTCCATTTGGACTGGGAGGGATGGAGAGAGAATCTAACGAAACTTTTTATTTTTAATTCTCCAACTCTGCATCTTCACTTTTCATTGCATATGGATACACTTTATGTGTTTCATTAGAATTCAGCTTCTTACTTCTTGACCAAATACAGCTTTTTTAAGAAGAATAATCTAAATTTAAAAATAAAATCAAAGTGTTTATCCTGATTATGCATTTTATTTTTACAAGCGAGCAGCCTGGAATTTTCTTGTACTGTGTACCATCACATTAGAGATTTGAATAAGTATTACCTGTTCAGTGGTGCATTAGTGTTGGAGCTCTATTTGAAGGGATTTCTTTGAACCTCTCACTCTATTTTTTCAGCCAAAAGAAAGCCTTTATAAAAAAGATTAATACATAAATTAAATTCCTTGGTATATGTTACAGAAATAATAGAGGTTGAGAATTAGAATGCAGCCAACTCACAAATTGTATCAAAAAACATATATCTACAGTCAAAAATAAAATATACATAGAAAAATTCCAAACTTTAGTTTGAGAAGGAAACTTACTTATTTCTTTTACCTGAGGCTAAAAAATATACACAGTGGCAGATCCTTTTTTGGAAAACGTGAAGATCCTTTTTTGGAAAAGTATAAAATATGGATGATTATGCAGTTCAACCATACATTTCATTAAAGGTGAGCATTTTTCTTTATACTAATGAATTTTCTTGGGATAAGGGAAAGAAGACTATAGGGCAGGCCAAAAATCATCTAGGAGTCTGACATTTAAACTGGCATTTAAGCAGTGAAGAGAGAAATTCTCACATGCATAAAACGAATACTAGACAGTTACTCAGTTACTAAGAGAACTCAGTTCTTTAGAATTGTGAGATAACTTAGTCATCTACTTCAAGATCATTTCTCAATCATTCTTTAGCTTGGCATTTGCTTCTGAAATTATGAAAATAAACAAAAACAAACAAAACAAGAAGTATCAAACAAAAGGCCACTCTACCTAGCTGTTCCATCACTTCTCCAAATCTTCAATATCATTTTGTGCTATACTTGACTACTTTCCCACCGTGATGGTACTTCCTCCATTTTCAACCCTCCTACCTCTCAATAATTGGTCAAAAAGAAGAGAATATCTAGCAATGAATGATACCCAGTAATAGTTGCCCATAGCTGTGTGATTTTTGAAACAAAAATAGTATATAGTGATCTAGAGATAACACTCGTGATATCACTTTTACTAATCAGTGTTTGACTCTTGCATAGTTGTCTTTTATAATAGGATTAACGTTTTTTAAGATTTCCACTTTCACCCCAGCAAATTACTACTTGTAACTACATCGCATTCTTGGATTATTTCAATAATTTAACTTATTTCTTCATTTTCAGTTCTTCCTATTTTGAATACAAAGTAAATCAGATCAATGAATCTTTCTAAAATACCAATTTAATATTGTGATCCTGACGACATCCTTAAGATTTTTAAAAAATCAAGTGTCCTATATTGATACACCAGTTTCTCCACCTTTTAGCCTCGACCTATATTTATTGTGCTACTCTCAGTGGCAATCTTCAGTTCCACTACTCAATTTCTCAGAATTTCTATTATGTATCAGACTCAGTTTTGTCTCCAAATTTTTGCTTATCCTGTTTCCTTCCCACTTGAAATGCCTTCTCTCTCTCGTCTCATCAAACTTTATTATTCTTTCAGGTCAATTAAAATTTCCATACTGCACAAAGTTTTTTCCAGCTACACTAGCCAATCCCCATGTTCCCCACCCTGTAATCATTTAATTGTGCAGCCAAGCATAGCTTAACGACAAGGATACATAATACATTCTGAGAAATGAGTCATTAGGCATTTTCATCATTGTGCAAACATCATAAAGTGTATTTACAGAAACCTAGGTGGTATAGCCTATCACACACGTAGGCTATATGATATAGCCTCTTGTTCCTAGGCTATAAACATATACAGTATGTTACTATACTGAATACTGCAGGCAATTATAATACAATGGTAAGTATTTGTGTATCTAAACATAGAAAAGATAGAGTAAAAATATAGTATAAAAGATTAAAAATGGTACACTTGCATAGGGCACTTACCATGAATGGAGCTTGCAGAATTGGAAGTTGCTCTGGGTGAGTCAGTGAGTGACCGGTGAGTGAATGTGAAGGCCTAGGACAGTACTATACACTACTGTAGACTTTATAAACACTGTGCACTGAGGCTACACTAAATTTAAAAAAAAAAAATTTTCTCTTCAATAATAAATTAACTTTAGCTTGCTGTAACTTTTTTACTTTATAAACTTTTAAATTGTTTAAACTTTTTAATTCTTGTGATAACAGCTTAAAACACATTGTACAGCTATACAAAAATCCTCCTTTATGTCTTTTTAAACTTTTTTGTTGAAAACTAAGATACATATGCATTAGCCTAGGCCTACCCAAGGTCAGGATCATCAATATCACTGTCTCCCACCTCCACATCTTGTCTCACTGGAAGGTCTTCAGGGGCAACAACACACATGGAACTGTCATCTCCTATGATAACAATGCCTTCTTCTGGAATACCTTCTGAAGGACCTGGCTGAGATTGTTAATTTACCGTTAACTTTTCTTTCTTGTAAGTAGAAGAAATATACTCTAATGACTAAAAATATTGTATAGTAAATACATAAACCAGTAACATAGTCATTTATTATCATTATCAAGTACTGTGTACTATGTATGATTGTATGTACTATACTTTTAAACCACTAGAATGTAGTAGGTTTGTTTAAACCAGCATCATTACAAACACTCGAGTATTTTGTTGAGCTACGACCTTATAACAGTGACTGTGTAACTAGGTGATAGGAAGTTTCCAGCTTCATCATATTTTTATAAGGAGCACCATTGTATATGTGCATGCGATTTGTCATTGACCAAGATGTCATTATGCAGCATATGACTGTATATTGTTGAATAGTGTTATGTAATGATTCATTTGTACACTCCTCATCCCCCACTTCCTACCAGACTAGACTAGGACTGTGTTAGTTTGTTTGTTTTTCTAACCACAGAAACAACTTTTACAAAATAATTTGTGAATAAATGAAACAAAGTGGAAAATAATGACATTAGCACAAATTAATTTAATGTCATGAAAATGCAACAACATTTTATTTTCTGTTGAAATTCATTAATGGTGTCATGAGAGTTGGTATAGAAGACCTCATTTTATAATGAGGCACTAAAAGAATAGTTGGAAATGCTGAAAGTGGAATTAATTTTCATTAAAATTTATAAGGTTTGGAGTCATACTGACCTGAGTTTCAATCCCAGCTTTCTCACTTCCTGACTTATGATTAAAAGCAAATTGCTAAAGAACATTTCCACCTAAGAGCATTTTCACTTTATTCTCCAAGGACAACTCACAAACTTTATCTCATAAATGTTCAAAGCCCATGATGGCAGGTAGGGGTGAAAATGATTGTAAATTCAACAACAAAGCTTGGGACAGGCTTAGTCTATCAGACAATGAAAACTCTGGTGACAATGTTCACAGTAAAAAAATTACAATATGATTCAAATGTATATATATTTATATTACATGCAAAGTAGGATTTGTTTTCCCATTTTAAAAATGATGGACACAGCATTTGACTCTATGACCCATAATTTGAAAATATTGATTAGTCTATATATAGATGTATTAAATGTTTTGGAATTGGTCACCCTTCCCTATATGTAAAAGTGGTCTTTGTATGAATTAAAAGTTTCCTTAGCCCTTCATTACAAAAAAATCAACTAATATACAAAGCAGAAAAAACATATAGTTTAAAGCAAAACTGAATATCTGGGGAATTACAAGTTTTGTCTTACTGCCACCTTATTAAATGAACGTGATAGCATCATTGAATCAGAAATTCTAGTTTCAATGACTCTCATATAATAAGTATGACCATTTATTAAGTACTTATTATGTTTTAGGTGTCTTAGACATGACTAACTGATGTAGTATAGCTGATATATTTGAAGCATGGACCACCAAACCTGGCTGGTTGGGTTTGAATTCTCTATATGCAACATTCTAGCATGTTATTTAACTTATCTGTGCCTCATTTTTTTCATCACAAAAAAAGTAATAATAACACCTACCTTCTGGGATTATTGTAAAAATTAAGCTACTTGAAGGGTCTTATAATGATCCAGCAAGTATTAGCACATTTAATTAATTAAACTAATACTTATATATTGAATACCAAATATGTGTGAAGCAAACTTTCAGCACTAGGGGTATAGGAATTAATCAAATAGAAAAAAAAAATCCCAGCCTTTGTGGAGCTTACATTTTAATGCCATCTCATTTCAACTCCACAAGGACACTCTCATTGTCCTCAATTTACAGATGAGGAAACTCATTTGAGAGCTGTGATGTGATTTATCCAAGTAGCTAACCAACAAAACAATGATGAACAGAGCCAATATCACACATGGGTCAGTCTAGCTCTAAGAACACCAGCTACAAGCAACCATGTTACATGTACAGAAAACATTTCTTGAGCTTCTACTATGTACCAGCCAAATAGTGAGCTACACACACTGTACACACAGCCGGGGAGAGACAAAACACTTTGAAGCTTTGATGCGATGTTTCCAGAGACTTTGACCGTAACTACTTCCTGACACACCCTGTACCATGGAGACACAGACTCAGATTTCCCTGCTGCCTTGCTCCTGAGTGAGTTCTCGGTTATGACAAACATATTTGCAGCAGAATGAAATGAATTAAGAGGCAAATCACTTCAATTTGGAATTATTTGAATGAAGAAGAAATAATTTGCATGCTAAATTGTGAGAAAAGAAAACATACCTCATTCACTGAAATTCAAGGACAAAATCAATATTCTTGGAGTTCTTTTACTGCAGTGTTGTGTCTAAATATAACTCTCTTATTTTAATGATTTGCTTCTACACGAGGGAAGAGTGCATGCCAGAGATTTAATGAGGCAATGGATTTTCTTTCCAGCTTTACTATTTTGCTACAACTTACATACCTCGATACATTATTTTTCTCTTGTGTGCAATGATTATAGAACCTATATAGCATATGAAAAGAACTTTTGTGAAATCTTTAATTTTAAGGAAAAAAGGTGTTACATGTGTATCATTTATCAAGATTATTTAGAAAATAGATGCTTTATTTAATGGAATGTTCTGAAACATTGAAGTCATAGATACCATGCAAAAAATAATTTTTTAAAAAAATACAGTATAATTAAAATGATTAATATGTATACAATGATAAGCACAATTGAATCACTCTTTTGAAACAAAATTGAGGATTTGGAATGTCACGTCATCATTATAACATATTTTAAGGAAAATTAATAGACTTTAATTTGGAGCAGTTTTAGATTAACAGAAAATTGAATGAAAAGTATGAAGAGTTCCATATATTCCCTTAACCCCTCTCTCCCAGTTTCTTCCATTATTAACATCTTACATTAGTCTTGTGTATTTGTTACAATTAATGAGCCACTCTTGATACATTATTATTCACTAAAGTCCATTGTTTACATTAGGGTACACTTTCTGTTGTAGATTCTATGGTTTTTGGGACAAATGTATAATTATATGTATCCACTATTACGGTATCATACGGAATAGTTTCACTGCCCTAAAAATCTGTGCTCCATCTGTTCATCCTTACCTCCTTTCCTCCCACCTTAAGTCTGGGGCAATCAGAGATCTTTTTATTTTGTCCATGTTTTGACTTTTTCAGAATGTCATATAGTTGGAATCATTCCCTATGTAGCCTTTCCAGATTGGCTTCTTTCACTTAGCAATGTGCATTTAAGGCTCCTTGATGTCTTTTTGTAGCTTAATAGTCCATTTCTTTTTATCTCTGAATACTTTGCATTGTATGGATGTACTGCAGTTTAATTATCTCTGTTCACCTATTGAAGGATATCTTGGTTGCTTCCAAGTTTTGGCAATCATGAATAAAGCTACTATAAAAGTTCCCAATGCCATAAATCATCATTCTAATATCTTTTTATTCTGTAGTTTTGTAGACATACACACACAAAGGATAACAGATTGCTGTGAATAAATAAACCCCAGAAGCCAGTTAAAAAGAACAAATTCTTGGTACTAACCTATTTTTAAACATTTTATTTCTTTCTTAATAGAGTAAGGAAAAATTATTGTATAATAAAAGCATGCTATAACTTTAAATTTTAAATAAATGAGTGTTTAATATATAATCATATAATGTTATTTGAAAACTAAGAACAATCAAAACATTCAAATAATAAAAACACAGCCCATTTTCTTTAATTTAGGAAACCACCAAAAACACAATTTGCTCTCTAAATTGGTTTACTATATTTTAATACATATTAATAGCATGTGTTTTTTTCCCAACAGGACTTTTAAAATTTTTGCGATAACATATAATGTAAATTTTCTTTTGTAAAACAATGATGGTTTACAGAATAAGCAAAATAAAGTGAATCATCAAATCACCAATAATTTTTATAAATATCCACAGTTAACACTTACATGGTGTTTACTATGTGCAAGTACTACTTTAAGCGTTTGTATACATGTAATACATTTGCTCCTTACAATTATTAAATATGTCAATACTATTAATATCCCCATTTCACAAATAAAGTGTTGTGATCACTCTGAAGAGGCAGGATGGACTCTCCCCACTCAAAATCTGGTTCAGATGTTGAGAATGATGACACTGCACATGCACACAGGGTGTGAACATGTTGTTACTCACATAAAGAGGCTCTCTGCGGAGAAAAGGGCAGGCTCCTACGCAGGCCCAAATGGTTTAAGAGCAGGGAAAGGAGTCAGCTTGGCTTTTACAGTGATTAGCGGGTGAGCATGGGGTGAGGGTTCTCGTACATGGTTTGAACTCCCCACCACAGCCAAAGGAGGGAGCATTCCAGCTCTCTTATCACATTTTCTAGATATGGGCCGAAGGAGAAGAAGAGGTGGTGGAGCTTGAAAGCTGACAGCAGTCAAACATCAGAAATAAAGTCAGATTCTTTGTTTCAAAAAAAATTCTGAGGCTCAGTGTGGATAGTTTACCATAGTACAAAGCTTGTAAATTACAGTTTGGGATTAAAACTTAGTGAGTTGGGTCCAACATTTGTGTTCTTAATGTAGATACATATTTTCTGATTACTAAAGCATTATCTGCTTACTGTAGAAAATATGGAAATTATAAAAAAATTGGAAAGAGACAATAAAAATTACTCTTAATTACACAATCAAGGAAGATCATTAGTTATATTTAGTTTAGTTCTACATTGTCCTTTTATAGTTACCCTGTTTTAATACCCTGTAAGCTGTTTTGACTCTTCCTAAATTAAATATTACCTACGGAACATTTTTTCAAACAATTAAATATTCCTCGAAGTTGCGGACAGAATTCTAAGCTGCCCACAATGACCCCAGCTCCTAGCCTTGTGTTACCCTCTCCCTTTCAGTAACGGCAGAACTTGAGATTTGATTCTAACCAATAGAATCTGGCAGAGTTACTAGTATGTTGCTATGTTTCTTTATACAACAGGTGCAGGTATTTTATAGCTATAATTAAAATTGCTTGAGTTTATCAAAAGGGGTATTATGCAGTATAGACATAATGCAATCAGGAGAGTCCTTTAAAGAAAATCCTTGACAGTCCCTGAAGAGAAATATGCTGGTGGGACTACAAATTAGTACAACCTCTGTGGAAAGTAATATGGAGATACCTCAAAGAGCTACAAGTAGAACTACCATTTGATCCAGCAAGTCCAGTTATCTACCCAAAGGGAAAAAAAGACAATCTATAAAAAAGACATCTGCACTAGAATGTTTATAGCAGCACAATTCACAATTGCAAAGACGTGGAAACAACCTAAGTTCCCATCAATACATGAGTTGATTAATAAAATGTGGTATATGTATACCATGGAGTTCTACTCTGCCACAAAACACAGTGGTGATCTAGCACCTCTTGTATTATCCTGGATAGAGCTGGAACCCATTCTACTAAGTGCAGTATCACAAGAATGGAAAAACAAGCACCACATGTACTCACTATCAAATTGGTATTAACCGATCAACACTTATGTGCACATATAGCAGTAACATTCATCGGGTGTCAGGCAGGTGGGAGGGGGGAGGAGGGTATGGGTATATTCACACCTAATGGATGTGGTGTGCACCGTCTAGGGGATGGACGCACTTGAAGCTCTGATTCAGGTGGGGCAAAGGCAATATATGTAACCTTAACATTTGTACCCCAGTATTATGCTGAAATAATAAAAAAAGAAGTAAGCTGCCATGTTGAGAGAGGGCCTAGGAGAGGACCATATGACAAAGAAACACGAGTGTCCTTTGGGAGTAGAAAGCAAACCCTGTGACAGTCAGCAAGAAAACTTGGACTTCGATCCTATAATTACAAAAAAATAAATAAATAAAATTAAAAAAAAGTAAAACTCCCCCCAAAACAGAATTCTACTGACAACCACATGAGCTTGGAAGAGGCCCCTGACAATGGAATGCAGCTTGACCAACACCTTGACTGCACCCTTGTGGTACCCTAAAAAGAGGATTCAGTCAAGCCATCCCTGGACTCCTGACCTGTGGAGATTGTGAGAGAATTAACAAATTCTGTTTTAAGCAGCTGTGTGGTAATTTTTTATGCAGCAACAGAAAACAAATTCACTTAAATATTTGTTTTCAAATCTTGGTACAAATATCTATCGGACGGATTAGCCTTAAATTATTTAAGTATTTTGTATACAAACATCAGTCTAAATTTATAATTTTTTCCTTAGTGTAAATTTAAAGTAGATCTATAGAGTGCAATGCACATATTGTTTTTTGCTTCTTCGAATTCATGGTATCTTATTTTAGCAATAGCAATGCAATTGTCCCAGGTCTGCAGTCTCGATGAGAGGTCAGCCCAGGTACCCAGCCCTTTCTTGACCTGAGGAGTATCACATGGCTAATCAGGCTCTTTTCCTGGAATTTGAATCTCAAGCAAAGTGGCACTGCAAATCAATGGATCTTAGTCATGCTTACGGTGACATCTGGTGAGACTTTCTGTGATTCCCTTGTAACCAGATCTCCATATGCCCTGTTTAATAACCTTTCTTAGGTCTCAGTACTGAGCTATATTTTTATTCTATGAGTGCTAACTCATATCCTTCTAATTCTTTCTAATAAATCTCTCTCTATAAACACACATACACACACACACACACATGCACACAGAGTCAATCTGCATTGTTCACGGATGCCGTATTTGTGAATTTGCCTACTTTCTGACATTTATTTGTAACTTCAAAACCAATATTCACCACGCCTTTGTGGTCATTTGCATACATGTAAAGAGCCTTGAAGACTTTGAGTCACCCCACAAGTACGTCCCCACACGAGGTGGGACAAGGTGACACTGCCTTCTGGTTTCAGCTTTCATACTGTAAATGAATATCACTTTAGTGCCATCTTTTCTCATTTTTGTGCTTTTCTCAGGGTGATTTTTATGTTTAAAATGGCCTCCAAGTGTTAAGCTAAAGTGCTGTCTTATGTTTCTAAGCACAAGAAGACTGTGATGTTCCTTAAGGAGAAATAAGTGTGTTAGATAACCTATGTTCAGACATGAGTTACAGTAATGTTGGCCATGACTTCTATATTATGAATCAACAATATACCTGGAAATAGGAACAGAAAATTCACTGATGTGGTGTGTACATGTGACTCCTTTGGAAAGTGCTAAAGTAACGTCTGTAGTGTATGATGAAACTATAGAAAAGACGAAAAAATTAATGTATAAATATATGAATTCATGAGATTATTATGGATTTATAAAAAAAAATACTAAAAAAAAAAAGCATAGTGGTCAGTATTGTTGTAAGGCTGAAAGCCAAAAAAAATTTATCATCACATTACCCAGAGTCAGGAAGATATTAAACCCTTCTCAGCTAGTGCTGACTGGCTTGCATGTTTGTGAAGGCAATACTGCATAGAAAATGTTGAACTGGCAGGCAAGGCAATTAAAACATTCTTGCCAACTGTCATACAGAAAAGGGGTTATGTGAAACAGCAGGTTTTCAACAGTGATGAGACTGGTTTATTTTACCAGAAACTTGGCAAACAAACCCAGATAACACAAATAGCATTTTGGGTGACAAAAATATTGTGACCACAGGCTCAAAGAAATCTAATTTCTCCTTGGAGCAGTAATTCAGTCAGTATTTGTTAAATCATTGTTCACAGTGACTTCATAGAACATAACTACCATGAATAATGAGAATCAGTGACACACACACACACACACACACACACACACACACACACATATCTCTTTCTGTCGCTGGCAACTAAGAATCCTATTAATACATCAATACTCTGGATCAAAAGATGAAATGTTAAGCCATCTCAATATAGCTCATCAACCAGAAAGTTTTATCAGCTTTCATCAACATATGAGACTTCCAATTTCCCTACATTACAAAACTTTTTACACTATCTTTCCAATTTGATAGACAAAAAAAGACAAATCTTTTTATTTTTATTTACATTTCCAATTAAGCAAAATTTGTCTTCTCTTTCTTTTTTGTATGTGCAGTTCTCTCTTTTTTGGTTGGAATATATTGAGCCACTATCAGTTTTTCTGAATACTTCTTGCGTTTTCTCATAAAATCATTCTGGACTATTTTCAAACTGAACTAACCTCAATTTTCTGGTCTAATTCAGTAATTTTTATAGTTTCTTTACTCATTTATGGTTCTTGTTTTCCTTACCTTCCTTTTGGATTCATTTTGTGATGGCTAAAATCTATCCTGTAGTATTTCTTCGGCTAGGATTTTTTCGAGTAAACTTTTTGAGTCCTAGATGTTTGAAAATGTTTTATATTGTCCTCATACATATAATTCATCTGGGTCTTGAAAATTCTAAACTTGAGATCACTTTTGATCAGATCATAAAAGTGCTGATCTATTACATTCAGAGTTGTCAACTAGAATTCCAATGTAACCGTTCTTTAGAGCAGTGATCCCCAACCTTTTTGGCACCAGGGGCAGGTTTTATGGAAGACAATTTTTCCACGGACTGGGGTGGGGGTGGGTCGATGGTTTCGTGATGATTCAAGCACATTGCATTTATTGTGCACTTTATTTCTATTATTATTATATTGTAATATATAATGAAATAATTATACAACTGTCACTTGCCACTCACTGATAGAGTTTTGATATGAGTCTGCAAGCAATTGATTTATCATGGTCTCTGTGCAGTCAAATCTCTCTGCTAATGATAATCTGTATTTGCAGCCACTCCCCAGAGCTAGCATCACCACCTCAGCTCCACCTCAGATCATCAGGCATTAGATTCTCATAAGGAGCATGCAACCTAGATCCCTCACATGAGCAGTTTACAGTAGGGTTCATGCTTCTGTGAGAATTTAATGCCACCTGATCTGACAGGAGGTGGAGCTCAGGTGGTGATGAGAGTAATGGGGAGTGGCTGTAAATACAGATCAAGCTTCCCTCGATACCTCTAGCTGCAGTTCACCTCCTGCTGTGTGGCCCATTCCTAACAGGCCAGGGACCAGTACCTGCCTGCAGCCCAGGAGGTTGGGGACTACAGCTTTAGAGTCTCTAACTTTTTTTTATGTTGAAGCTCATAGTACTTTTGACTTTATCCCAGGTTTTCTAAAATGTTCCCAATATGTCTAGGTGTGAATTTTTCTTTTTTTCGTATTTTTTCAACATGTTAAGCATCCAGCTAACAAGATTCATGCATGTCTTTCTTCAATTCCATTAGTATACATTATTTCCCCTTTTCTATTTTGAGTATTCTATTTGTGCTGAAATTTCTTTAGACAGATGTCAGAACTTCTAGATCTATCCTCCTTGTTTTCTAACTTCTATTTTCATACATTTTACTTCTCTATTCTTTGTGGTTGAATTTGAGAGAATTTTTTATTTGATCATTAATCCACTTATCATCTGGGTCCATTTTGATATCCATTCTATCTGTTGAATTTTACATATTTTAACAAATTTTAATGCTTCCAAAGTTTTATGTTAGCTTTCCGTGTGTGGGGGAGTGGGGGGGAGACTAAATTCTTCATCACTTTGAGGATAATAATTTTATCTGTTTTAAAGTTGTGATTTTTGTGCTCTGTTCATACTCTTTGATTAGGTGTTAGTTCTATTTCTTGACATTCATGATTCTTTTTTGTAGAGTTGCTTTTCTCACATGGCTGAAGATTTTTTGTGTGTACTTGATTTACTAGGAAAATTGGTGAGGAGTAGGATGCTGTAGGAAGGATTTGATCAGAAGCTAATTTTCTGGTCACAGCATTTTCCATTTCCTCCTGAGTGTCCCCAGCTCCCCATCACATTGCCAGGCCTCTTTGGTCCACATGACCCATCTTACAGCTCCTGCTTGACCATGAAGAAGAACTCTATTTGGCCTTAAGCTAAAAGAAAGAGGAAAGGGTTTGGGGCCTTCTGAGGTAGCCACATCTATGGAGATTCTGTTAAAAGACTCACAGTCCCTTCCTCTTTAATACATGCATCAAATCCAAGCTTAGAACAACTCCCCACCCCTCACTACACACCGTATTATTCTTTCCATCAGGAGTTGTCATGCATATCGCTTTACAACTGTGACTCTCTCTCCTTTAATCTGATTCCATTGTGTGCCATCTTCCAATGATTCATTTTTTTAATTTCAAAATATTAAGGGGGTACAAATATTTTTGTCTTATGGACACCTTTTATAAGCCTAAGTTGAGTTTTCCATGTGCCCATCACCTCCTCCCACCCTCGCCCTTCTTGGTTTCCACTATCATTTACATCTCTGTGTGTATGTGTGCCCATCAGTCTAGCTCTCAATTATTAAAAAATACATGTGATGTTTGTTTTTCCATTCCTGAGATAATTTGCTTAGAATGATGGTCTCCAGTTCCAAAAGACATTATTTCATTCTTTTTATGGCTGAGTAGTACTCCATGTTTTATATATATTATATATACATATATACATATACACACACACTGAGCACATTTTCTTTGTCCGTTCATTCATGAATTGATGGGCACTTATGTTGATTCCACACCTTTGCAGTTGTGAATTGTGGCATAATAAACATTAGAGTGCAGGTGTCTTTTTTATAAAATGACTTCTTTTCCTTTGGGTAGATACCCAGTAGTGGATTTGCTAGATTGAATGGTAGGTCTTCTTTTAGTTCTTGATGAATCTGCATACTGTTTTCCATAGAGGCTTATTAATTTGCAGTCCCATCAACAGGATATGAGCATCCTTTCTCTCTGAATCCATGCCAGTATCTGTTTTTTTTTTTCACTTTTTAATAGTGACCATTCTCAACAGGAGTGAAGTGGTATCTCATTGTGGCTTTAATTTCCATTTCCCTGATGATTAGTGACATTGAGTATTTTTTCATATGTTTATTGGCCATTTGTCTGTCTTCTTTTGAAAAGCTTCTGTTCATGTCCTTTGCTCAATTTTTAGTGGGGTTGATTGTTTTTTTCTTGCTGATTTGCTTGAGGTTTTCATAGATTCTGGATATTAGCCCTTTATTGGATGTATAGTTTGCAAATATTTTCTCCCATTCTATAGTTGTCTGGTGATCATTTCTTTAGCTGTATAGAAGCTTTTAGTTTAATTAAATCCCATTTATTTATTTTTGTTGTTGCTGTCATTGCCATGGGGGTCTTAGTCATAAATTCTTTGCCTAGACTAATTTCTACAAGAGTTATTCTTATATTTTCTTCTAGCATTTTTATGGTTCCATGCCTTACATTTAGGCCTTTTATCCACCTTGACTTTTTGTGAGTGGTGAGAGATAGCATTCCTGTTTCATTCTTCTTCATGTGACTATCCAGTTTTCCTAGCATCATTTATTGAATAGGGCTTCTATTTCTCAGTATGTGTAGTTGTCTGCTTTGTCAAAGATCAGTTTACTATAAGTAGATGGTTTCATATCTGGGTTCTCTATTCTGTTTCATTGGTCTATGTCTCTATTTTATACCAATATGATGCTGTTTTCGTTACCATAGCCTTGTAGTATAGTTTGAAGTCAGATAATGTGATGCCTCCAGATTTGTTCCTTTGGCTTAAGATTGTTTTGGCTGTATTGACTCTTTTCTGGCTCCAAATGAAGTGTAGAATTATTTTTTCTAGACCTTCAAAAAAAATATGTTGGTATTTCAATGGAGATTACATTAAATTTGTAAATCACTTTGGGTCGTGTGGACATTTGAACAATGTCGACTCCACGAATCCAGGAGCATGATATGTACTACCATTTGTTTGTGTCGTCTATGAATTCTTTCCTCAGCGTTTCATAGTTCTTCTTGTAGAGATCTTTCACCTCCTTGGTTAAGCATATTCCAGGTATTTTATTTTCTTTGTAGCTATTGTGAAGGGTATTGGGTCTTTGATTTGACTCTCAGCTTGACTGTTTTTAGCATATAAAAATGCTACTGATTTATGTACATTGATTTTGTAATTTGAGACTTTGCTGAATTTATTTACCAATTCCAGGAGCATCTTGGTGGAGTCTTTGGGTTTTCTAGAGATAAGGTCATATCATCCATGAAAAGCAATAGTTTGGTCTCCTCTTTCCCTATTTGAAGACCCTTTTTGGACAACTTTTTCTTCTGCTGACTTTGGGTTTCGTTTGCTCTTTATTTTTTTCTCTTGCCTGATTTCTCTAGCTAGGTCTTCTAGCATTATGTTGAATAGAAGTAGTGACAGTGGACCCCTTGTCTTGTTAATTTCTTAATGAGAATGTTTTCAACTTTTTCCCATTCAGCAGGATGCTGGCTGTGGGTTTGTCACATAAGGCTTTTATAATTTTTATATATGTTCCTTGTATGCTTAGTTTGCTGAGGGTTTTTATCATGAAAGGGTGCTGGATTATTGTCAAATGCTTCTTCTGCATCTTTTGAGGTGATCATGTGGTCTTTGTTTTTGCTTCTGTTCATGTGATGAATCACATGTATTGATTTACGTATGTTGAACCATTCTTGTGTCTGTGGGATGAAGCCCACTTGTTCATGGTGGATTATTTCTTTGATGTGATGTTGAATTCAATTTGCTAGCATTTTGTTGAGAATTTTTGCACCTATGCTCATAAGGGATATTTGCCTGTAATTTTCTTTTTTTATTGTATCCTTTCCTGGCTTTGGTATCAAGGTAATACTGGCTTCATAGAATGAGATAGAAAGCATTCCCTCATTCTCAATATTATGGAATAATTTCTGTAGGATAGCTACCAATTCCTCTTTGTAGCTCTGGTAGAATTTGGCTGTAAATTCATCTTATTCAGGGCTTTTTTTGTTGTTGTTGGGAGTTTTATAATTATGATTTAATTTTGCTGCTGATTACTGGTGTCTTCTCCTTACTGATTTCTATTTTTTATTTCTGATTCTGGCTTGGGACATGTGTTTTCAGGGCTTTATCCATTTCCTCTACCTTTTCTGGTTTGTGGGTATACATGTTTTCATAGTATTCTTGAATATCTTGTAATTCTGTGGTATTAGTTGTAATGTTTCTTTTTTCATTTCTGATTGAGTTTATTTAAATCCTTTCCCTTCTATTTCTGTTCAATCTAGCTAGTTGTGTATCAATTTGCTTATCTTTTCAGAAAACCAACTTTTGTTTCATTGACCCTTTGTTTTTTGTTTGTTTGTTTGGTCAGTTGGTTTCCATTTCCTTTAGTTCTGCTGTGACCTTTGCTATTTCTTTTCTTCTGCTGACTTTCATTTTGGTTTGCTCTTATTTTTCCTAGTTTCTTGGGATGTAATATTAGGTTATTAATTTGTGATCTTTCTATGTTTTTGATGTAAGCATTTAAGGCTATTAATTTTCTCTTCAGACTGCTTTTGCTGTATCCCATAAATTTTTAAATCTTATGTCCCTTTAGTCATTCAGTTTGAGGAATCTTTTGATTTCCGTTTCAATTGCATCATTGACCCAAGGATTGTTCAGCAGTGGGTTCTTTAATTTACATGGCTTTGTGTAGATGTGAATGTTTCTCTTGGCATTGGTTTCCAGTTTTCTTCCACTGTGGTGTGAGAAGATACATTTTATTATTTTGATATTTTAAATTTGCTGAGACTTGATTTCTGGCCTAAGATAGGATAAATCTTGGAAAATATCCCATGTGCTAACAAGAAGAATGTATATTCAGTAGTTCTTGGGTAGAATTTTCTGTAAATGTCTGTTAGGTCCATTTATTCTAGAGTTTCATTAAATCCAGTGTTTCTTTATTGACTTTCTGCTTTGATGATCTGTCCAGTTCTGTCAGTGAGGTGTTGAAGTCCCTGTTAATAATGATGTTATTCTCTTTAGTAGAATTCTGGTAGAATTTGCTTTATGAATCTGGGTGCTCCTGTGTTAGGTGCATATATATTTAGTATTATTATGTCTTCTTGTTGAATTACTCCCTTTACTATTATATAATGACCATATTTGTCTTTTTTATCATTGCTGATTTCAAGTCTATTTTATCTGATATGAAAATGACTATACCTGCTCACTTTTGGTTTCAATTTTCATGGGACATTTTTTTTTCATCCCATTACCCTGAATCTGTGCTTCTGGGAGACAGCATATACTTTGGGTGTGTTTTTTCATCCATTCAACCAGTCTATGTCTTTTAAATGGAGCATGAAGTCTGTTCACATTCAGTGTTAGTACTGATATGTGGGATACTGTTTTTCCATCTCATTATTTTGCTTTCCCTCTTGTGCTATTGTTTTATTATAACTGTAAGCTTTCACTTTCAGGTGTTTCTACACTGGTAGGTTCTGGATAGCTTTTATATTTCTAGTTCTGTCATAGGTTTTTAAAAATATAGCCTTACGCATTAGATAAGGGAGAGTTGTCTAGAGTGTGTACTCAGTCAACCACCTTAATGTAATCCTTATGCAACTTTCTAAGTTTAAAACCATTTGAAGAAATTAAAAATAAAATCAGCTTTAAATTTGACATTTTAAAAAATACAAAGCTGCTGTACATTAAAAAAATAAATAATTGAATAAGATTTTAAAATGTGATAAAAGGGAGGCCAGGCACGGTGGCTCATGCCTGTAATCCTAGCACTTTGGGAGGCTGAGGAGGGAGGATTGTTTGAGGTCAGGAGTTGGAGACCATCCTGAGCAAGAGCAAGACCCTGTCTTTACAAAAAAAAAAAAAAAACATAGAAAAATTAGCCTGGCTTGGCGGTGTACACTTGTAGTCTCAGCTACTTGGGAGGCTGAGGCAAGAAGATCACTAGATCCCAGGGGTTTGAGGTTGCAGTGAGCTATGGATAATGCCACTGCAGTATAGCCCAGGTGAAAAAGTGAGACTCTGTCTCAAAAAAACCAAAAAGTAATATAAGGGAGACATGTGAATAAACACAACAAAAATTTTTTATGCAAATCTATAAGGAAAATATTAAGATTCCAATAGATAAACAGAAAAAAATTATTAATTGGTAATTTAAATGACAAATATAAACATGAATAAACATAGAAATGAAACCTCAATAGTAAACAATATACAAATTGAGAACTAAGAAACTGTTTTTCATTTGCCAAATTCACATAAAAAATGAATTTGAGTGAGAATATTTAATGCTAGCAAGTGTGTGGTATAATAAACATTATTATATACTGCTTGTGAGTATGAGAATTCAATTATTTAAAAATTCATTTCGAATATCCTAAAGTTTTTACCCATTTGACCCAAATATATGGCTAGATGTTTAAAATACATTCAAATAAAACTGTTATTTTATAGAAAATTTATAATGAAAAAAACCAAAATGTCTAATGAGCTAAGAACAGTTAAGTGCATTATAGTTCCATCATAGTATAGACTATTATGTAGGCATTAACATTGATGTTTACAAAGTCTTATTTTATGGGGAAAAGCTTATAATACATTCTGTTAATGATATATAATTATGTATACAGTTTGTTTTAACTTTCAAAGTTGTACATATTAATAAACCAAAAACTGAAAGGAAATTTGTGCAAATATCAAGGAAGGTTTTCTGGAGTTGACAAGTTTATTTTAAATTTTTAAATATTTTTATGTATTTCCTAAATTATCTGCGATGAGGAGGTAATATACTAATGAGTAATAAGAGAAGCTATTTTAAAAAATCAATGATCTGAAAAATGTTCTACTTATTTTTTCCTAGTATCCTTTCCTTTTATTTCATGTCTGGTAATTTTTTCTCCTTATATTGGTTTTCTAGGGCTGCTATAACAAAATATCAGTAACTGGGTGACTTAAGATAACAGAAATTTATTGCATGACAGTTCTGGAGGTTAGAGTTCCAAAATCAAGGTCTTGGCATGTCTACGCTCCCTCTGGAGCCTGTAGGGAGAAAGCTTTCCTTGCCTCTTCCTAACTTCTGATGGTGGCCAATGGGTCCTTGATGTTCTTTGGCTTGTGATAGCCCAAGTCGAATCTCTGCCTCCATCTTTCCATGATGTTCTCCCTGTGCTTTCGCATCATCTTCCTTCTGTGCATGTCTGTCTCTTTATCCAATTTCTCCTTTTTATAAGCACACTGGTGCTTGGATTAAGGTCACTCTAAAGATTTCATTTTTAACTTGATTATCTCTGTAAAGACCTCATTTCCAAATACAGTCACATTGTGAGATATTATAGGGTGGGACTTCAACACATCTTTTTGAGGGGACCCAATTCAACTCACAGTACCTCTGCTTGTCTAGTTAGGATGCCATACCTATTTCTGTCTTCAAGGAGACTGTGTCTTGACTCTGAACATCTCTCATAATCCTCTCAATTATCAAAACGTACTGAATTAGTATGCCATTGCTTAGATGCATCTTCTTAATTAGTTGGAAATTTTCTTATAGAAAAGGGCTTGCTTAGGGTGGGGTTAATGCGCAATAATGGCTTATGGGGTCAGACAGTAATGATAGACTGGAAGATATTTTTCAGCACCTCTCCAATCATATAGAATGGGAGAGGTGACAAACTACTTCACCCAATGCAGGGAAAGCAGAACCAAGCAACTGCTACTACCCTGCTTTATTGGAGGCAATGAAAGAAGAAAAGATTCTCAATTGTTGGGAAGTGGCAGAAATGTTATTTATGTTGGATAATATACTTAGTGACCCTTTAAATTGCTTCCTTAATTTAATATCGTGGTGTTTAGCTTAGAGAAACCTCGCTTGGAAGCTGTACTAACAGTTGCAAAGTACAAAATAATAGCGTGAAGTGAGAGCCAGTTTCCTTGCTTTCTTTTCAAAGTCTTTATTCAAAATATAAGAAGGAGAACTACAGAATAAATATGGTAATTTCAGTGGTCTTGGAAATTCTCAGTAAGATGTATTGAATAAGGTATCAATTAAATATTTGAGATATACTAAGCATTACTTATTCACTGAATGGGTTATAGATTTAGTCATCAAAGTAAATATTTAATTTTGAAAGCAGTGAGAAATCTGGGAGCAATGAACTATTAATATTTTTTGGTCCTTTCAAGCCCCTATTCCTTTGACAAACCATATAAAAGGTAGTGTTCTGCTATGCATTATTAATTATATCTGGGACTGTTTTATTTTAAAGCTGCTTCGGATTATATTAATATTATTTAGATCTCTATATTAAATTATGTGGCAATGGCAACGATGTGGAAACAACCCAAGTACCCACCAACACATGAGTGGATTAATAAAATGTGGTATATGTATACCATGGAGCACTACTCAGCCATTAAAAAAATGGTGATCTAGTATCGTTTGTAACAGCTTGGATAGAACTGGAGACCATTCTTCTTAGTGAAGTATCACAAGAATGTAAAAACACACACCATGTGTATTCAATACTAAATTGGAACTAATTAATCAACACTTATGTGCACATATAGAAGTAAAACTTAAGGGAAATCAAGGAGGTGGGATAGGGGACGGGGATCGGTAAATTCACACCTAACGCGTACAATGCACACTAACTGGGTGATGGGCACACTTATAACTTTGACTCAAACTGTACAAAAGCAAATTATATAACCAAAACGTGTGTGCCCCCATAAAACTCTGAAATTTAAAAAAATTTAAAAAAAAAGAAATATAGGATTGGAAGAAACAAAAACAAACAAAAAATTACATGACAATTTATTCTAGTTTATTCCCACATTTAAAATGTATTATATATGCTGTGTGATATATCATCTATAGGCAGACTTGCAGGAACGAATTCTAGTGGCAGCCCTGTTACAGAATCAATTCTGAACCATTACCTCAGCATGACTTTATGGCACCATACTGGGAGAAAAATGCCATTTTTTTAGGGACAGTGATTTTGGGCACTGTCCATTCAGACTGACAATAGCAGAATGAGTGGTTTCAACATGTGAAGATTATTCAAAGCCAATCCCAAATTATAGACTTGTGTCCTCCCTGTGTAAACACCACTGCTTTTCCAAATGGAAGCCTATGTTTGAAATTTTCTATAAACAAAATAAAAGTGCTATTATTATAGTCAAACCCAGATTGTATTAAAACATCATTTTCCATTATTGCTATTCCAAGGGAAATGAAGATTCAATATCAAAAAATCTTAGATCTAAGTTCAATTCAAGCAAAACTGGTATCCCAAATAGGTGGTCTCTGAAATTCACATGAATGCAATCATTAAATATGTAAGGTAATCATTTATGCTGCATTACTCTCCCAAGACATTGTTTTGTTTTTATTTTTCCCTATGCTGTATATGCCTTAATCTTTATGATACTGAATTCAGAGAAATGCTGCAAAACTCCAAAGGCATGGGTTTGTTGTAATGTCTTAAATATTTTTTAGCAAACCAGCTAGACATCTGCTGGTCTATATGTCCAACTTCCTCCAAGATTATTGTTCTGGTAATTTTTTATCCTGCATTAACCACTTCCCTATTTTGAATTTCTTAGTACTTGATCATTATTGGTATAAATAAGAGTAAAAATTTTCATTTATTTTTATTTAAGAAAAAAATCCTTTGAATGTTGTTGGCAGCTTCTCTCTCTTGAGGCGGAGATAATCAAGTCCTAAGTTTAGGGGGTGTCACCAAAACCCATTTCAAGTTTTTACCCCAACACAAAGCAAGAAAATGACCAAGGGGTGGGAGGGGGAGTGATGTTTTTTGGTCTTGGCAAAGATCTTTGGCTTAGGTGCTTGTGTTTGGTGTGGGGTATTACTAATACAGTGCCTCTTGTATATCCTCGCATCTAGGAATTTACTTAGAGATGAGAGCACTGAAAGGATTGAAAGTAAAACATACACTCTTTCCCTTTCAAGGTTTGAATCTTTAGGGCTGGTTAGATAGACTACATGTTGCCCCAGTAAAAATAGTCTATGGTTTCCCTAAGAAGAAATGTGTTTTGAGAGGAAGATCTGGCTCATGATCCAGAATCACCATTGAGGAGGCCTGGTTCTGTTCACTGTGTGAGTGATGCTGGAATCCATCCTGTGGGCCATTTTACATAGCATAGGTGGGTGTGTGTAGGATTAGAGACTGTAGGTAGGAACAAAAGAGTTGGTCTATAAGAACTGAGCCTAATGCTGAAGTGAGAAGTATTTCTACTTGGAGGTATTGTCATTTGAAAATAAAAGTATGAAAATAAATATATTTAGCTTTTATCCCAATGGATAAATGCGGCATACCAGTTACATTTATAATAATGATTTTTTTGGTATTTTTGTAGATCATTTCTGCATAGTAGTTTTAATAGTTTTATTTCTTCAAGGTTAGCTCCCTAAGAATAAGAATCATATATTTTACATTCTTTTGTTTCTATGGTAGCATTATTAATTGTACTAATTTATGGATAATAAACACCTGATATGTGGTTGTTGACAAAACGATATTTTACCTTTATAGGCTTTGTGGTCATGATGTGCTTTCATAAACTTAATCTACAATCAAACAGAGAAGCAGCTGTGCCAAATAAAATTGTTTCCCTGAAATTCAGAGAAATAAGGGATTTGTTCATAGCTCAAATCTCATAGCCAAAAACTGGGGGAAACAAAACTCAAAAGCTGGCTTACGGAGTCTGAATAAATTACTATTTCAACTCCTACTGGAGATGGCAATCTGGGGGAAGCTCAAACCAAATTTCAGCCATAGATTTCATTTTTCTTCTTTCTTTCTCTCTCTTTCTTTCTCTCTCTCTCTTTCTTTCTTTCTTTCTTCTTTCTTTCTTTCTTTCTCTCTCTCTTTCTTTCTCTCTTTCTTTTTTCTTCCTTCTTTCTTTGTTTCTTTCTTTCTTTTTTTTCTTTCTTTCACGCACCGCTTGATAAGCTGCTCTCTCTCCAGTTGACCACATTGCTCACCACTCATAGTTAAGCTATACCTGACATCCCTCAGTGACTCAGATTACCTCCTGGCTCCTAAAACCTTGATATCCTAAACTTCACCATAAGCTAGTGCAACATGGAAAGCTTCTGCACCAGCTTCAGGACCTAGCTTAAAACAGAAATTACTAAGAGTTAGAACGAAGTAAACTAAGCAGAGAGAGGGCCTGAAAGGATATTGAGCTCTGGGAAAAGATATTTGTTAAGGGAGATCCTCATAAAGGTCTTGATGGGCCTTGAGACCTCTGTCACATCATGATCTTCCCTTCTTATGCAGTGCCGAGGAATTACAAACTGTGGGCTTTGGTTTTAAGCAAATAAGAAGTCTTTAATACTCGTTCGAAGACATAGGCAGCATATGAAACAAGGAATGGAATTATGGAAGTCTACAGTTCAACTCTTGTAATTGCTCTTTGTAAAAACAGTTTGCTTGGTTTATTATATTGTTATCAGCATTAGAAAGTAACTGGATTCTCAGTAATATAAATTAAGGAAGTTATAACTGAAAATCAGCAAAAACCCACAAAATCTACCCAATGAAGGTAATGGAAAAAGTCATTCATGCTTCAGAAAGGAATCCCGCTGGCCTGACAGGTCATACCTTGCAACCCAGGAGCTGCAGAGTCCAAGCACTTCTCTGTTTTTCATCCCCAATTACTGCAAAAGCACCGTAAGCCTCAGGCTCAGAACTGACAGGGCATGTAACAAATCCCAAATGAAATTGAAACTGAAAGGAATACTAGTGATAGATTTATATTGCTTAGCATTATATTTAATAGGGAACCAAAGGACAGGATATTCCTTTTTGGTTAGTCTATATCTCTAATTTTCCTGGCATTTATCTCCTCTTTATGCTCTCAAAAAAATCAAATAAAGCTCAATCTCAGAGAAGGGAATCACTATTAATTTTCTTAAAAGAAGATCGATGTCCTGATTTGTACTGAAGGTCTTTTATTCATTGAAGTGCCTTAAATTGCATCACTTTTATTAAAAATCTGTTCCAATTTCCCTTTCTATCTTCCCTAATTTTTATGACATTTTTCTAACTGTATAAGAAGGGCCTACAAATTCCTTAAAGAACCCCTTGGATAAAAGTTTCTTCTTGTGGAAAAAGGTCTTTAAGATTTTTTCCTCTTCTAATCTGTTGGTAGTAGTTTGCTGTACCTACTATTTAAGAAGAGCTAACAACAACATGCTGAGCAACATTGGGCTCAGAAAGAGCTTTGAGATCCATTTGCAGTCTTTTTCACAGCCTTCAGAGGAAGAGTGAAGATGGAAAGGCCAGGTATTTGCCACTGTCACTATAATAATCTTTAAATAATTAATATGGCATGTATGTTTAACTCAGGTGGCTATAGCTCAGGTTTGCTGGAAGCTCAATCCGAATCAAAGGCTAAAACTTGACTGACTCTGTTATAAAACTGACAGCCAACCCTGGCTTAGCCAATGCCCAGGAATAAAATCACAGCATGCAGAAGGTCAAGGAGGAACTGAGACTTAAGCAGATTCATCTTCAAAGGGCCTGATTTGGCAACTACAGCCCACCAATTCAAATCCTAATATAGAAAATTATTTGAGATGATGCATATTCTGGTCACCTTGTTGATTTGTCTTATATTATGACTCCTGTTAGTGATTTCTGTATAGGGGGCAACACATACAGCTTGGGCAGCATCGAGTGTCAGGCAAGGGCTGAGCCTAGTAGGGAAATCGGGCTGTGAAGTAGAAATGGAGGTTAAAAGGGCCTAACAGAAATTGGGAAAATCTGGCCAGGAAGAGTAGAGGCAGCTTGCAGTTTCCTGACTACAGTGTTAAAGACTATCTGCCTCATAACCAGTTCGACAGGATCCCACCCTTTCTCTCGCCAGTTCTCTGCCTTCTGCCTGATGTTAGATTGCAGGGTTGGGGATTCTTCCTTGGGCTCCAGGTCAACCTGAGCCCACTGAGAGCAGCCTGTTGGCACCATTAAGAGAACATACACTTTTCTGAGCTCCCCAGGGAATACAATTGTCACAGACTTATACGCATAGCAGCTGTTTTGACAGGATCTTCACTTTTAACTGTGGTAGAAGAGAAGGGGTTCAAAACATTCCCCTACATATTTCATGCTGCTCAGTACATCACTTCCTTATGCCAATATGCAGTCATTTTCACCAAAATTATTTTGATTTCCTTTTATCCTTTCATAGATGTGGTTTTAAAGAGAACTGACAACAATCATGGAACATATTTTATGTGAATGAGGATTTTAATACATATGTTGAAATAATTTTCATTCAGCTATCTCTTAGAATATTGTGCCTGCTTAGTAATTCTATTCCAGCACTTGAACATTGGAACAATGTCAATAAAGTAAGTGACATAATGTGGATGTTAATCTGTTCAGGAAAAGTAGGTATACTTTACTATCAAATAAAATATGAGAGAAAAGAAGAAATCATAGTGAGTGCCTGCTCAAACCTGGAAGTTATAGTTAGTACAAAAGTTTCTCAAAATGTAGTTACATAAGAATCACCTGGAAATCCCTCTTTTGAGTTATACCACAGTTTGAGAATTGCAGATTTATTAAATTTAGAAAATTACCTTAGGTGGGATAGTTTCCCTGATTGTTTTTTAGAGACCTAATTATGAATATCAAATGCAAACTATGTGCAGGAAGAAATTATAGAAAATATTTTAAATGGTGTCCTATAATTTTAAATTATTTCCTATTTCAAAGAAACAATTATGTCTGTCTTTTTATAAAAATAAATGTGAAAATGCCCAATAAGTGTAATGTTCTCAATGTACTCCAGTGCTGGAATATTGTTTTTTGTTTGCTTTTTGTATGTGTATATTTATGTCATTAAAAATATAAAAGCCATGTCTCTATACATTTTCTAATTTACTGGAGAAAAATGTGTGGCAAAATATATAACTGCTAAAAGGTACGTAACTTCTAAATAAGATGGATATGTTAATTTAAGCTACTGAAATACATTTTTAACTACTAGTGCACTGCAGAAAAAAATCATTGAAACAAATGATAAATGCACGATAACTGGTACTAAGACTTTTCTTTGTATTACCGCCAGTATGGATATTTTATCATACTGATTATGAGAAATTTGTTTTTTTATCATTAACCATGAATTCAGACACATAATATTAAGCAAATTATAATTGAATATGACTTCCTCTATATAGTGTGAAACTGGGCTTCTTTGTTCTTTTATATTTCAAGCTCAATTTTGACAAAACATCAGGAAGGAAATTAGATATAAAGCTTCCTTGAATTTATAAAGTAGTTTTCTTCCCAGGAACTCAAAATTACTTGTATTTATTCTTACGAGATGCTTGTCAGACTGCCAGTGTTTATTGTGTTCTTTTACGCACTAAGATGTGCCTGGCAGAATGAATACTAACCCCTCTGCCTTCCAATCAAGGGAACTAAGCAGAACCAAGTAGAATTACATAAGTTATAAGTCTGATTTACATATTTACATAATGAAACTTAGGCATCCATGTATGGGTTTGTGTTTGTAGAATCGTGTCAAAGTAGTCATCTTGGAAGGACAAACATTTCCTGAAGTTGGTACTGTATCAAATATATATTGTGTCTTCCTTGTAGAAGGGTGACATTGCCTTCAGAGCCAGGTGATGGACCTCTTTAATACCACACATCACTGTTTGAGCACATTCCTCTTTCATCAAACACAGTTTCAACTTATTTTTATTGTTTTTTCTTATTGTTACTTTCCATAAAATTATCCTCATGATGAAGATTTTTATCACCATTCTAAATATTCAAAGAATAACAAAATAGTTCCTGCTTTCACAGATCTGTTCAATAAAATGATACTCATATACATAATATTAGCTAACATTTTCCTAAATATTTCCTGTAAGCCAGAAACTATCCTAAGCCCTTTATTTGCATAATTTTAATGCTCAACACAATTCTGTGGAATGGGAACTATTATTTCATATAATAAATTTTCAATGAGATATTGAAAGATCTCATACCTATAGCCACAGCTAGGAAAATGTTCTCCATATACAAGTTTAACGTTGCCCATTTCCAAGTCATCTCTGACCAGTGTGGGAATGTATGGATAAGTGACACAGAAATACCTTTACTAACACAGAGTGAAAAAGGCTTATTGTGGAAAAATAACAAGGAAAGAGTTTGCAATAGAGTAGACATGAACCCCTCCCCCATTCAGTTTTCTATTTATCAGAGAAGCAGGATTGAATTTGGCATTGAATTTTTGCCATTGTATGCCAAAAAAGAAACCCCAATCTTGGACTCAGACTGGTTCAAGTTTTGTGGTACTTGAAGCATATTCAATTTGGGGCCCTGCCCTTTAAGGAAAAGATTATGAAATATGAATAAAAATAAGGAATGAAAATGTATATTTATTAGGAGTGGGAAAAGAAATCTCAGCAAATTAAAAAAATTAAACCAACAAGTACAAGCATCACAAAATGAATAAAAATAACATATTAGTATTATAATTAGCAACTTGATATACTTATCTAATACTTTATTTCCTACAATCTTTGGTGCATATTCTCTGCCTCTTCTCATGACAACAACTTTGTAATATAATTTGCTAAAAATTTCCATAATTTGTTAATAGTTAATCTCTCTTCTAGCATGCTGGATGGAAAGTTGAGTGTGCTTTTAAAAATTATTGACTCAAACGTGTCTTTCTGTTTTACATTTCTTTACTAATAATGCCACATCCACTGAGACAGTGCTTCTTGCCGAGGGGCAGGTCATCAGAGAATTGCAATGACAGCAACTGGTTCAGCTTGACCAGGTGCTCCCTGAACCATGGCAGCTCTCGCCAGGTCATTGGTGTGCAGAGCATGAGATAGCTGTGAAGCCTGGTCACAGTAACCTCTGAGAAGGAAGCAATGGAACAGACTCTGAATCAGATCCATCTGCTTTAGGTCAAAGATGGGTCCCGATGAATGATGTAGTCTACTAGGCACGGATTTAACTATTGGAGGTAAAGATGGCAGCCTATTGGCCTGTCCTCAGCCCCAGGGCCACCATTGTTGGATACCCAAGCTGGGCACCATGCCATGCTCCCAGTACTTCTCCACATGCACTCCTCATCATGCTCTATTAGCTTCCTGATATGCTACCTCTGGCTGTAATACTTTACATATTTATAGAGAAGTTAGGAGATGGCAAGTAACACCCATGGACTATGCAACAATGGAAATTTCCTAGCCAGGGAAATGGCTTGTTAGAAAATGCAGAAATCTAGGTTATTCTGAACACCAACAATGCCTTTCTCCTAGAGACCTTGGGTTCTTCCGTTGAGCCAATTTAGTCCTGCTGACCAACTTTCTGTTAGGTTAAGCAAGAGACAATAGGGATATTAAGGAGAAAATTTTTTTTCTCTCCTAATACTATAAAAGAAAATGGGCCTGGATCCAGATAGACCATGTCTGGCTCTATCACTTAGTATTTTTAAAAAAGTTGGAGTAAAACAAACTGTGGACTGTTGAGTAGAGATTAAATGAAATATTATATGTGTAAATGACAGCGTAGTGCTTGGTTTGTACATGTTTAATGTTATATTGCTGCCATGTCTCCTGACTATCCTGAATAATCAAGACAAATAAACTAGAATAAGTTTTAATGCTGTAAACATGGCAGGCAGGGTGCCTCGTTGAGTACTGGAAATCCAAATACGTACCAAGCCACAGCCGGTGTCAGTCTCTGCTCCCTACGTTTGATATCGCATTTTTGAACTTAGCATGCTTAGCATGTCAGATCCCCAATAGCCTGAAACCGTGCTATAAATCTCTGCTCACTTGACTAATTCTGAATGTATTCATCAGGAGGATACATTGTATTGGTGACTTAGTGACTTAAACATCTCTTGATGTGAGTGACCCCTGCTGCCTTGTTCAATCCACTGAATTGGATTTCCTTCAACATTGTTGTTGGCACGTCTGAAATCTTGAATTACGCAAGTCCTGTGGCACTGAGAGGCTGGCTACAAAGCTAAGCCATTTGATTTCCCCTGGTACATTCATGCTTCTTTTTGCTGCTGGCTCGTGCTGCCAAGTTCTCAGCAAGGAGGAGGGTCTAATTCAGTCTATTAAACCACTCCCCAAAAGGTACACAAAACTGTTCCCAATAACAACATGATTGAAAAACACATACTGGCTGCTAGGATGACTAGTTCGTAAAAACCACACTTACCTAAATAGAAATTGTAAAGGCCAAAATAATGCTAGGGATTTTACCTGCTTTCTCTCTTACTCTTTATCAGAACTCCCTAAGGGAGCTATATTATTATGGCCATTTTATAGATCCACGTTTGGCAAAGCACAACCCATGGGTCTCTCCTGCCATCTGTTTTTGTATCGTCTATGTACAGTCACATTTTTAAGAGGTTGGAACAAAATCAAAGGGAGAATAATATTTTGTGCCATGTGAAAATTGTATGTAATTCAAATTGCAGCATCCAAAAGTGATGTTTTATTAGTACACAGCCACATCCATTTTTTAATATATTTTCTATGGCTGACTGTGCTCTACAAGGTAGAGTTAAGTAGTTGTAACAGAGACCCCATAGTCCACAAAGCCTAAAATATTTTCTATCTGACCGTTTATAGAAAACTTTGCTGACTCCATTTACAGATGATGAAGCTCAGAGAATTCTGTATCTTACCTAAGGCTATCCTAAAATAAGTGGTGAAACAGATAAAATTCATGTCTGATTGATCCTAGAGCTCATAATCTTAACAACTATACACTGTTGGAATAGTTCTGGCTGTTATGAAATCAGTGACTCTCACACATGGAAAGCAAATCACATTTCAGTGACCCTGTAGTTATATTTTCTATCTTGACCATTGCAGAAAAGTTTGGCAAAGGGTTACTACCACCACCTCTGCAAAATGGTGTGCTGCTGAATTTGGAAGGAGAGTGTTTTGTTTTGCTGACATCTGCATGGCACAGTGAAGTTCTGGTCCCATTTCAATTTAATGATTGCCAACCCCATATTATAAACACTTCCACTTCTAACCTAACTTCAAAAGCACAGCACATATGCTAGGCTTTTGGAATTGGATAAAAGGTATGGGGACCATGCCCAAGAAATAATTACAAATGATTATTCAAAATTATACATTCAGTTAATTGCCAGTAAAGAGAAAAAATGATCCCTTCCTGGTTTCAGAAGCCAGAAATAGTGGCAACAAGATTCAGTCCATTAAACAAATGAAAAAAATTACATTGTCGGAATCTTTCTCAGAGAATAATATTTTAATATCTAATATTCATTTTCAGATCCACCTTTAAATGCATTTATAATACTATTTTAATTTGCACCTTGACAACTTTTAACTTTTGATATAATAGCTTGAAATAATTATATAACTTGTTTTTGTTCTTTTTCACTATAGTGAAAGATATTGTGATAATATTCAAGGGTACTATTTTGTAGTCTATTAGGACACACAACCAGAAGCATGAAGAATTATAGAACATCTGTTTTGAAATCTTTGCAGAAATGCACAAATTGGGGCACAGTAACAAAATAATAATTAATATTGTGATTATGCATTGACCTATAAATTAGGAAATGTGTGCCTTAGTATTGCATGCTAGCCACATTGTCAATGATATTAAGATCTCTGGACTGACACACTTGATCTTCACTTATTTCATGGCTGCCTGTTCTGGAAGGCTTTGTCCTCCAATTATTGCTACGTTGGATCTTAGGATATCTATTTTTGTGACTTGGCAGGAAAGGCAATGGCACAGCTTGGAAGAGCACTGCTTTTGTTAGACTAGTATTTACGTTAAGTAGAGAAGTAAAAGGCAGTAAGGCTTATTTATTTAGTTAGTTTTAGATGAGAATAGGAGAGATAATTTTTAGAAAATTGTACAGGGTAAATTTCTCGCTTAAAAATTAAAGTAAATTAGATATTCCTAAACTATCTTTTTTACTTTTGGTTATCTTTGACTCAGTTTTTGGACAAAGCTTGCCTCAAAAGTAAGCCATATTCAAACAGTAAAACAAGTGAATTTCCATCGGGTTATGTTTTCTCCCTCCTCTGAGTCCTCTTAGTATTACTATTTGGTATACATGCCTCTCACTGCATTTTTGGTCTTTCATTACAGCTATTTACCTACTTCAATCCTTTTGCTTGCCTTAGGTATTGTAAACTCTTTGAAGGCAGGTACCAAATCTTCAAAAGGTATTTTTCTTTCTAACTATAGATGACAAATGAGAAAGCATTAGTTTGAATTGAATAAAACATTTAACTGTGGAAATATATATTATTAGGAAAGATATGTGCTTTTCTTTGACAGGCACAGGGAAATCAGATATGCCACATAGTTTCTTGTGTTAATTTAAAACAAACCTGTCCATTTATAATGTTTGATTTGCTTTGATCATTTACAAAGACAAAGAAAAGATAAATATGCACCAGAGAGGAGAATTTCTATTTTTAGGAAAAGGTAGAGAAAGAGAAGGGGAACTTCAGAGAGAAGTAAGAGGACTAGACATGAAAAGAACTTGGAACTCCCAAAGCAAGGAAAGGAACAGATACACTATTAGGAAGGCGGGAGAGCATGCGCAGTCTTCCCCGTTACCTTCCTTCCAGATACAATCATGGCGTCTGAGCACATTCCTCCTCTCTTTTCCCATCTCTAATTCTTATTAAGCATTTAGTATATGCACGCCATTATGTTAGGAACCAAACCTATATTTTAGATTCTAAGCGCCTCAAATTAATTTTGGTGAGGTAGATAAATATGATTCTGTATTCTAATTTGTGATAATAAATCTGATCTGAACAGACTTTGTGGTAGAGACATTTATGTGGGCATGTAATGTGTTTTAAACCGTAGTCAATTAATCCAATGAAAGATGAGTCTGTTTTAAAACATGTTTTTTCCTCATATAGGCTTTTAAAGCTAATTGTCTCAATTCAAATTTGGGTTCTTATCACTTACTAGCTCCTTGTCCTGTGAGACCAGTAAGGAAGTTTTTTAAGCTTCACTTTCTTCATTGGGTACCTGGAGATTTTAGTAAGACTTAGTCAAAAAAATTTCTGTACGGATCAATTATGCACTGAAAATAATTAGCATGTTATAAGCACTCAGTAAATACTACTTATTAATACTATTATACTTATTCTTGATCTGTTGTGTAGCTCTTCCTATTTTAAATCTCCTGTCTTATGGGGCAGACATTTTTGAATGGATAATTAATGCTGGTAATGTTTGAATTTATTAGTTGATGTCAATATGCACTTTGGATGCTTTATGAAAAGAGAATTCTCCCAAGCCCGTGAGTCCCTGCTATTCTCTTTTCACACTTAAAAAAGGCACAGAATCACCAATTTTGATTATCTTTTAATTTCTATTTTAATTTTTGATGCAACTCTAAATAGTAAGATGTATTCAAGTATACCTTAAAATGTATTAGTTATTTAAATTTAATCTGGACAGAATGTATAAGCCAATAGTATGTTTTTAAAATACAGTTCTAGTGTGTTAAGTATTAGAATGGTGTCAACACAATTACTGATTATCTCCTTACTCTGATTATATGACATTGATTCAAGAAGTGAAGGGAAGGGTAGTTTAATTGGCTAAAATAGATAATTGGCTATTAATTATGAAAATGGGGCTCTTGTGGAGAGTACCTTATTATCTGGTACTCAAATGTAATAAACTTATATTGGATGCTGGGGGTTTCCCTAAAATTTTATAATTCACATTTGAATTCCAGAGTATTTGATAATGTCTTTCTTTCTATAAGGTATCCAGATCAAAATGATTGCAGCCACAGAGCTCTGGAGCAACTAGCCCCCTAGTCACTGAATATGGTAAAACCTTTAGAGAAAAAAAGAGATTCCATTCTCAAATGGCAAATTAAATTTTATTTTAATGATCTGCAGTGTTATAGAGTGTACAATTTCAGGGATTTATTAGAAATGTAAATTCTCAGGCTCCATTAAGAAACTCTAGGGGTGGGATCAAGAAATCTGTGCTTTAATGAGCTCTCCAAGCAATTTAGATGCACACCAAAGTTTGGGGATCTCTGGTCTAAGTCAATTCCTCACTAAAAGGAGAAATTTGACATATTTACCAAGAAGTCCAGGAGAAAACACATGAAATTATTAATTAAGTAGGAGATTTGACACTGATGCATTTTCCAGATACTTTCAGGTCCTATCTATTTATTTTGCACCTTTGACTAAATTAGGGAACGATTTATATCTTGCCACACCTGTTTCGCTTTTTCTCTTTAACAAATTCAAGCTCAATTTCACTTTGGTCTCTAAAATTGATTTTGATCACATTCAAAATAATTCCAGATTGAGAATTTTAGGGCTCAGTGTCATGACACTCGTTGCCAATCTGACTCACCACAGTGTCCATTCTACCTAGTCTAGTTGTTGTATTTAATCAAGTCCGTATTTCTGGAGAAGAGTAAAACATTTATGCTCCTTTCTCATATTTCTATCTCTTACCACAGAAGATAGGATGCCCATCCAAGCACGTGCCTCTGGATGCTCTCTATTTTTCTGCTAGGGTGGATTAATTATTAAGTAAATTACCCAGAGACTAAGTCATTGACTAAGCCCTTCTTCATCAGTATGCAAGAATACTAGGTGTGTACATGAGGCTAAACATGTGGGGCAGAGAGGGACAGGACTGCAGTAGGAAGCACCCAGCAGCCTGATAGATCTACGTTTAGCACTACTTCCCAGCTCAGCTAAGCCTTGAAAGTGGTAAGGAATGGTTGCCAGTATATCAGGTGCTTTGTTATCAGAGACTTCCAGAGACAGAAGGAATAATGTGCAGAATGGTCCTTGTGGTCTGCTATAACTCCCTACACCAACTCGGAGATAGACCAGCTATTTATATGCTCCATTTGCCAATTTGGGGGACTTATCTTACTTTTTGTTGGTGTTTCCAAATGTTGATTTCTGTTTGGGACCATCTCTTGTGGTCTCCTTTTATACTTTTGATATTATAAGTTCTGCCTTCTTTCATTATCCCAGCTGAAGTAACTTTACTCTTCCCATGCCCCATTAGAAATTAGTCTAATTTTAGTTCTAGCTCTTAGATTTTTCTTTACAATTCTGTTATAGTTACTCCGACTAAGCCTGGTCCTATTGTGAAATCTAATAACTTTACTTGACAAATAGTATCAGGCTAGAAGAGATCTTTGGAAAATATTGCACCTTTGAGTTTGCATTTTCACCGTGAAAGACCATCTGGGTAAAGAGAAATTCAATAGATGACACACATAGAAAATCATCAAGGTCGGGTGCAGGGCTCATGCCTATAATCCTAGCACTCTGGGAGGCTAAGGCAGGAGGATCACTTGAGATCAGGAGTTCGAGACCAGCCAGAGCAACAGCAAGAGCGAGACTCCGGTCTCTACTAAAAAATAGAAAAAAATTAGCTGGACAACTAAAAATATAGAAAAAAATTAGCCAGGCATGGTGGTGCATGCCTGTAGTCCCAGCTACTCAGGAGGCTGAGGCAGAAGGATTGTTTGAGCCCAGGAGTTTGAGGTTGCTGTGAGCTAGGCTGACGCCATGGCCTCTAACCCAGCATCAGAGTGAGACTCTATCTCAAAAAAAAAAAAAAAAAAAAAAAGGTATACAAAAAAAAAAACATGGAAAGCTTCCAAAAGCTTCTTTAATTGCTACCTTTAGCTTAAGGCAGTTTTATGGTTGTTGCCATCTTGAGAAATTTTGGTATGTATTTATACGCATTTATACGTTCATCATAAGTGTGGAAGCAGTATTTAAAATGCACAGCCAGCATCTTGGATTTTAATCAAGGATTTCCAAGTAAATATTTCAGGAGGGGTCTCTGGCTATTTAAAACACACAATAAATAACAAAAATAAATAAACACATTTTCAGCAGAGAAGTTGTTAGGTAGATAGCGAGGGATTCTGGGTCTCCTAGGGATGAAAGTGGGTGCTGTTGCCCCATCTTGGTTCTGCCCCACCCTAATTCTCCATACCTGGGGGAGGCGGGAATACCCTATGAATCTGCCAATTAGAACTTGGTGCGCCAGCCGCAAAAGAATGCAGAGGACTCTCTAGCCCATGGGCACCATAGAGTCTGGAAAGTGACCTAGAACCCACATACGGAGTTAAGGCTCAGGTCATGTGACTCGCAACTGCCCAATCAAAGTGGTTCCATGGTGACCTCTGAACCACAAAGGAGGGCCCTATCCAGACAATATAAAATAAGATGCAGACCATAGCCAAGTTCTCTCTTTGCCCTGCCTTTTGCTTGCTCTGCTTAGGCAATGGGTCTGGTCATCATCTGTGGTGTAGCTACCATGCTCTGTAAATCTATATTTTGCTCTTGCCCTATAATCCTATCTTTCTCTCCTCAATGAACCTCATTTTCGTGCTTGCCTAACTTTGGCGTGTCTGGTCATTCTTTGGCCCTGAGCGCACTAAGAACCGAGGATTTCAGACTAAAACCTGACAAAGTCACATTTATATGTGGACTGTAGTGGGGGAAAAAAGGCTGAAAAAACTGTTTGCTCTTCTCTCCTCTCTCTCTCTACTTCCTTTCTCTTCCCTTCCTATATCTCCCTGTACAATCTTAACAGGTGTAATTGTCCATTTCAATTATCTACTTCAATTATCTACTGTGCAGATTACTTCCACATTAATCTCATACTTCTCCCCAGAGCTCCAGGTTTATACCATTAATGGCTACTTACAACAGGGTTCCTCATGGGCATTTGCAACACAGTGCAACTGGAAATGGCACTGCCCACCCTCTCCACACAGACACACACCAAACCTGCTCCTCCTTCGATGAGCCTTATTTAAGTTAAGGAATCTATGTATTTTTCTGAGATAAAAATCTCATAATTATCTGAAGCATATTCATTTTTTCAATAAAAATATCTGTTACCAATTTTTTGTCCTAATTCTATGATATTCCTCTTATTCATCCCCCAATGCCAATATATTAGTTCATCACCTATTAAAAATTTCTTGGATTACTGTAATAGATTCCTAGTTGATCTTCAAATCTCTCCATTTTTTTCTAATCCATCTTCTGTATCACATCTTGAAATTTTTCAAAAAAAAAAAAAGATCATTCTATACTTAAGAGCCTTCAAAGATTCCTCACTGTTTCCAAGATAATGTCTAAACTTTAGCTAGGCACATAAGATCCTTTACAATTTGGCTCTAAAATCTCTTTTCTAAACATTTTCTGCTTCTCCTTTGCACCCCCATAAATGCTAAGATCAAACCATACAAACTCCTCATTGTTTTAGAAAAATGCCTTTTATACTTTCATTCCTTTGTACAGTATATGCTTTCCCTTTGCCCACTTTGTCTTACTGGCATCCCGTATCTCCACGATGGTTTCTCACATGGCAGATTAGTTGTGCATTTGTGGCTCTTTGCTCACTGAACTGTGCTCCTGGAGGGATGGGATTGTGAGTAAACCATGGCTGTCTAGATATTTAATTTCAGTGAATGAATAAATGAATGAACACAATGCAACATATATAGTAATTATGCCCATAGATAAGAATCCTAGTAATAGGATAAAGTCGATAAATCAGTGAGTAGTAAATTGTTCAAGATATACACACTTGAGGATGGATTAAACATTGAAAAAGACACCATTTTTTTCTTCTCATTTACTTGTAGTATGAAGGAAAAGTGGATTTTATGTTTAAAGTAGACCATATACTGCTATTTTACATTTCTGTCAAAAACGAATTCAAAATTTTCCATATCTAGTCAATCCCCCACTTGTACTATCAGGAACATGTCTTCTAATCAAAATGTAGATGGTGAGCATGAACCACACAAAGAAACACATTTTGGTTTGGGACAAGGCAGGTTTATACATGGGTTGATGGGTGTTTAGAATGGGTGATGGGTAATGAGCAGTCATTAAAATATCTGTCCTCTTTTGTGTGTTTGAAATTATATATAATAAAGTTACAAAAAGAAATACATTTTCTATCATGACCAGTGCCTACATAAATAGGAACAATTAAAGTGACATCAAAAACTTGTTCTTGCTATTTGATGTACTCTGATATTTTCTATTCTATTTTTTCTTAAAACCTGCTAGTGAGGAACCACTAAATTTATTTGTTTTTGCTAAAGGGTAAAGGCAAACACTATTCTACGCAATGGAATGATCATTTGTGCATTAGTCTCCCCTTTGACCGATGCTTCCTCTAAAATTTTTCCATAATCCTTATTAAATATTAACCTTTTCGTAAGGCTCCCAGACTTTTTAACATCTCCCTGATGTCACTCTAATTTTGTCACATGGCTCTTGTCATAAAGTCTGCTGCGTAAGAGTTTTCTGGAATTGGAACAGATGAAAGTTAAGGCAGGCCATGGACAAAGCTATACTTTGGTGTCCAATTGTCCTTTAGGAAGGACAATACATGACATCATAAAGTTTTCCTGACTCTATAGTGGAACAGAAACATGACTTTGAATGAAACATTGTTATCCCAGATGATTAAGTTTTACCTTTTATTTAAACTTGACCTTAATATAAAAAAAATGAGCCTTCCTGAATGTGCACTTTTTCCTGTGTTCTGCTTTGTGTATAATCATCTACAAATCTCTTTATTTTACTTGTCTTTGTAACATTACATTCTGATTATCCTTTAGCATTGCAACTACAGGGAAACTTCCAATTTCATAGATTTTCCAGGTATCCCAAGTCACTCCTTAGCTTTTATTTGTGCCACCTATTTGTTTTAATTCAATCTCATTCTGTGTTTTTAAATATGTTCCCATTTACCAAGGTCATTTTATATTCTATAGCACAATCTAGGCCTCAAGGGATGTGCCATCTACAAAACAATAAACTCTTTTATATTGCAGCATTTAGCTCAGTGATAATGTTGACTATTATGCAGTCTCACTGAACTGCTTTTGTTATTGTCACCTCCAATTTAGAGCCGCAAACCGACTTTAACTGATCACATAAATGTACTGAAAAATCAAAAACTGAGTAGCACTAGGTTCTTGATATTAACAAGCCCATATAAACATCTAGTGACACATATAACAGTTTTTGATCACCTAATCAATATTTATCCACACTACTATATTTAAAAATCAAAAGGCTTGATAAAAATGAATATATCAACTTATTCATTGTGTTACAGTCTCTCCCTTTCGGTAATTGTTCTTATGTGTTACGTTATTTCAGCAGATGTGTTTTAAGGTCTTTGAGGCCTTGAGTACTCCATAATGTTGAGGACAATTGTGGGGAAGAAGGAAAACTTTCCCTTTGTTCCTGGAAGCTTCTCTAAAAGATCAACTTATAATAAGGCAGATTAATAAGAGAAAGAGATTACAAATTTATTTACCAGGTGCACAGATAGAATCACAGAGTGATTACCCAGTATCTCAATGGGGTCCTGAAGTTTTTATGCCCTCACTTTAGAGGGGGGGTAGAGATGAGTAATATAGGCAATTGTGTTGAGTGGTAATAAATGCGTACTAGGCAGGATGAATAGATACTTTGGAGAGCGAATGGATGGGGAGAGAAACAGACTGACTTGTAAATAATTTTCTTCAGAAATTATTAATAAATTAACCTGAGAAACAGGCATTATCTTTAAAATGGGTTAGGCCAACTCTGGTGGCATTATTGATCTTCTTTTCCGAGCTATATGGGGATAACAGGGAGGAGAAGGAAAGACAATTTTTCTTTTTCATGGGTCCCTCTGGTTTTATGCAGATAGAGAGAAAGCCCCTTGGAATGCCTGTTGATTTCTAGGGGCCTTTAGTTAAAAATACTCTTTATACCAAGGAGTCATATTTTGGGGTGAAATTCCCTGAGCTCTTTCACAATGTTTGATGATATATGCTAAGTAATTTAATATTATTTATATTGAACTAAAATCCCAACTCATCCTAGCTCTTCAATTTATTACTCTGGCATAGGAAGACATAAGAATAAGATAATTTCTAGCTGTAGAAAAGAAAATAACTGGGTAAGCACTTAAAAAAACTGACCTATAGTTTTTGATAATTATACATTGAGTAATATTATGGAAAAAAAACCTTTACATGAATTTGAATGAGTCAATATGGAGCCTAACATGGAAAAATTTGTAACTAATCTAAAATCTAAAATGTAATGTGTATCAAACCTCATTGCCACACTTTAAACACATGTTTTGCCATTAACCAAACTGAGGTGTGTTACTTTTGCAGTGGACGGTCTGTCAGAATACCAAACATTCTTATGTTTCTCTGACAGGAGATAAAGATAATTTAAAAATAAATTCCAGGATTCATTAAATATTAAGAAATCTTATAATCTTTCACACCATCGCCTTTGGGATTCTAATAAGAGGAAATGGGTTCTGTCATTTTTGACTGATGGAGTAGTTGTTACTCCCAGCATGTCACAGGGCGGTTGCACCAGGATAAGGCCAGCCCAGGTGGCTGTAGGGCAGCACCTGCTGCCGGCATGCTCTGCCTCCTAAATTGCTCTATTCCGGCCAATCTCCGACCTCTGGTTTTATCTGCCTTGGAGCTAATACAAAAACATTTTAAGCTAGATGACACTTAAAAAAATATTTTACTCTCACAGTTTTAATACCATAACCAGTAACTGGAAAACAACCTTTTTATCAAACTTTGAGACCACTGGAGAGACCTACTAAGAATTTAAAAGTTATTACTACCTTCACCGAAATACAAAACAACGAAGTAATGCAAGCCAGATGATGATTTTACTAGGCTAATATTTACCTTGTGCCTGCTTTCAAGGGGACTCAAATTACAAGGAAGATGTCTTTGATATCTGCATACTCCTTTGAAGTAAAATGTTATGACTTTTATTTAACATGAAGAAAACCAAGCACAAAGAAGTTTAGTGCCGAAAAGTGCTTTGTCAGAAGATAGAAGTAACATTCAGCCTTCCACTTGCTCTGTGCTCTTTTTTCCATTTTTATCTAATTTTATTTTAAAACAATGTCTTTCACCTTATCGTGATTAGAATGCAAAATATATCTCTAAAATTTTTCCTCTGGAAATCAAATGAGATCAGCACTTAATCAGGCCCTTCCCTGTTGTCAAGTGCTTGCCATAACCAGCACTGGTTAATTTTGTATCCCATAAAATACACTTTTAAAAATGCTTTGCAAAGCTAAATTTTTTAAATACTTGAATTAAAAAAATATAAACAGGGTTTTCTTCTGTCTTTAAAAAGCAACATATTTTGATTGAAAGATAAGAAAAATGAGAAATCAAACTTCAAGTATTGTAAGATCTCCCCATTTTAGGGTAACACGTGTAATTCTGAGCTTTATAGTAGATCATTATTAACTAGAATGTTTATTTTAATTTAATGAATATCTGACTTAGCCTTAGCAGTTAACTAAAATCAAATTTTTGTAGCTTGCAAAACAATCAACCAACCAAACCAAAAATATACAAAAACAAATTTCTTTCTGAAATGTAGGTCGAATCTAATTCAATCTGCCTAATTATTGAGTCACATAAAGATTGCTGTAACTTTTATTCTTATAGATAGAAAAAAAAAAGAAACTTAATGGCAAAATATACTAATATCAGGATTTACATTGAATATTGTTTTTTGTAATAAATGCCTTTTAAGAGGCTCTTTTTTTAAATTTACCTCTTTCTAATGAAAGTGAAATAGTGGAGGTTATTCTGTCAAAGTCACATTTTGTGTATTGCTGTGTCTGCAGTTGTTGCTATAACCTTTCATATTAGAGGCTGCTGTTGAAAGCAGGAAGCTAAGTGTTCTGAGGGCCACAGTGAAGGTGCTCTCTGCTGACACTCCTGACACCAGACTGTATGCACTGTGAAGATTTTAGAGGAGCTGTTTTTCAGTTGCAATCCCACACAACCAGCCTATTTTAGTCGACAATCTAACTAACATAAAATCACCACTCCTTTCCCTCATGTGCCAACAGCCTTTGAATTTAATTTGTGTAGCTCTACTCTCTTTTCCTTGAGGGTGAGTTCCTCAGGGATTTTTCTTTCCTGCACAAAAATATATCCCAGGAAGATGGTTCAGATGCTAGGATTCATGTGTCTGAAATTTAAACTAAGAAACTAGGATTTCTGCTGCATTAACCAATCTATGCCTTTTAATACAAATGACTACACAGGTAGTTACAAAATGTCCATTGGAATGTATGGATATTAATGGACTATATCTTTTCCTAACTGCAGCAAAGGAAATGACTGGATTTTCACAGCAAATATTTATCAGGCTCTTTTATGTGCACCGTTTTCTAGGCACTAGGAGTACATCAAGGCACGAGTTAGGATAAATAGCCCACAAATAGCATATGGACTTTTGTTGTAAGTTTCGGCTAGTCTTAAAACACTCCTTTAAACTTCCTGGCAGCCTCTGAATATCTCAACATCCTCCTTGTTTTTTTTTATTTTATTTCAGCATATTATAGGGGTACAGATGTTTAGGTTACGTATGTTGCCCTTGTCCCCCCTCCACCCCTAAGTCCAAGTTTCAAATATGTCCATTCTTCGGGTGGTGCGCATTGCACTCTTTGTGTATGCAAATACCCGTCCCCTCCTCCCTCCCCCCCCCCGCTCAACATCCAATAGATGTTATTCTTATATGTGCACTTATGTGTTGATCAGTTAATACCAATTTGATGGTGAGTACATGTGGTGCTTGTCTTTCCATTCTTGGGATATCTCACTTAGTAGAATGCGTTCCAGCTCTATCCAGGAGTATACAAGAGGTGCTATATCACCACTGTTTCTTAAAGCTGAATACACTAGTGCAACCTCTGTGGAAAGCAATATGGAGATACCTTAAAGAGATACAAGTAGAAGTACCATTCAATCCAGCAATCCCATTACTGGACATCTACCCAAAAGAGCAAATGATACTGTATAAGAAAGACACCTGCAACCGAATGTTTATAGCAGCACAATTCACAATTGCAAAGATGTGGAAACAACCCAAGTGTCCTCCTTTTTTTTTAATGTCAAAAGTTTACTGTAAACTACATACTTGGAACAAAGTAGGTCCCCAGGATAAGTGTTAAATAAATAATCCACGTCATTGAAACAGATTAATATTATGGGAGAAGTGTCCAACATATTACCCTTGTATTAACTCAGATATATTCTTCTATGTATCTCTTGCATCTGTTTCTCACTGCTTTCAGCTCAAGTAACTCCCCATATATGATGCTTCTCCAGACAGGATACACACACATCCCCTTTAATGCCCTTCTATCTTTCTCAGGTCCAATGACCTCAACATGGTCTTTGACTTCTTAAACCAGTTGAACCTACTCATAACTTTCCTTTACGATAGCCACAAAAGTGAGACCTTATCTATTTCACTATCCTAATTGAATCAGATTTTTCTTAAACATTGGCATTTATAAGTCTGTTGTATCATTATACTTAACTAGTTAAAAATCACATTTGCCTTTAAAAGGACACTACTTTTAATTTCCAACACAGCATTTCAACTACATCATAATCTGTGATATAAAGGATATGTTTTTTCTAAGAAATTTTGAGTTTTAAATAGCTAACTTTCAGACTGTAGGTTCATGTCATTAATTGATCTAATACAAATGTAACTTTAGAATAGTTTACTCAAACCAAATGCTACAAAGTTATACAAAAGCTACCAAATATAAAATTCTCTATTTTTTAAAGTAAAAAATTATTCAAAACCACTATAGTCCAGTAAAAAATAGAAATAAAGAGAATGAGTGTATATGTTATTGTTAAGGGAAGTGTATTGTCACTGGATATTACATATGGATAAGTTATTATATGCAATATAATTACTAATCAAAATAAGTGTTTTAGAGAAGATTTCAAAGCTCATGGAGAAATCTTTGACAATGTGTACAAATCTAAATTCCTGATTGTAATAACTGAAAGAGTGAGCTTGAATGAAAAGATACAGGGTGTGAAGATAAAATAGCAACAAACAACTTACAATACATTCATGTTTGTACAAAATTATTTATTATTCATTTATTGATTTAAAAACAAAAGTGATTTTGGAAGAATATTTCTTTGTAACATTGTATATATATAAAAAGTTCAGCTACTTGGGAGGCTGGGACTGGGGGGAGGATCACTTCAGCCCAGGAATTGGAGGCCAGCCTGGGCAACATAGGGAGAACCCATCTCTAAAAAAAGAAAAAAAATAGTTGACAAGTTGACTCTTTGGTTTATCATTTCATCCTTTTTGTTTTAAATATTCTAGAACCTACCTGAATATTATGATAAAGTTTTTTTTAAACAGCATCACATAAGTCAACACATAGTCAATATAAAACAATAAATTCTACTTTGTATCCCTTAGCCATAGCCCCATTGAGAATCAACAGATATTCACAAACCACAGAAATATCTGTGGGGTAATACTTGAATAACTAGATAGATCTTGAGTCAAGCTGAATACAAACAATTCAACTTTTTCCATTGTTTATCTAGATCGCACTAGACATCATCTCGATAAACTAGGTATTTGCTTCTGCAAGTGTAGACTGCCAACATATACCCATACCTCAACACATCATGTCAGAATTATGGCTAATCTCCATCATTATAATAGAGGGATATCGGTGTATTCAGGATATAGGGTCACTTACACTATTCTGAAGCCATCTGCCAAGAACTACTTTGAAATTATACCCACTTTCTTTAGTTTCTGCAGTACTATGTAGAGAGTAAAATTATATTATCAAACTTTAATATCAAAGTGCATCTAAGTAACATTATCTTTCCCTCAATATCAATATGAGAAGAAAAATAAACTATATTTTTTGAAACTATTAAATCCACAAACTGTGATAGTGTCTGTTTTAAACTTAAATGTTGAGTAAATTTTTTCAAGTATTGTATTCTTGGTCACTCTTAACTGTGGGGAGTTTCTCAGTCATGGAAACTTGAGAAAGTTATTATGTACAGATTCTGACATACAAGTATTTATGGAGGAAAAACAAATAGAAGGAAAATAACCAATGCAAAAAGGCAGGGGAAAATAAATCTGCTGTGCAAAAGCCCAAGTTACCTGTCAGGGTTGGATGAAATAAAGCATCATGTACTTCCCAATTCCACTTCAGAGGAAGATCTTAGGAACTATTTAAAAGGACGTTTCTATAAGCTATCTATGTTTCCAGAAATTAAGGAAGTTGCTGTACAAAAAGGTAACAGGCTTTTGCTTGTAATTGAACATGATTAAACTTCTAGTCTTTACACAATTTCAGCTTTAAAGTCACATTGCACTAAATTTCAGGGCTTTCCATTTCAGAGCTGCCTAATGGCAATTATTAATAGTTCATTATCCTCTGAGCTCTGAAAGATTTCCCCACCCAATACTAACCAAGAATGGGTAATATTAAAGTCCATCTAGTTTAGTTAACTGTGGGTTCTGGACTTTGTTAAGTTCCCCTCACCCCCATCATATTTTCTCTTGTCATGTTTCTTTTCATGGTTTTTAAATACTATGGCAAGTTATTTCATGACGTAGATATTCACATGTGACTGAAACTTGCATTTTTAAAACTGCCCCCATAGCAACTTAGAATATATTAAGTAGTATGTTTAAAATGATGTAAAAACACTTCATACTTCTCACACGATGCACTGCTTCTTGAATTCTGTCCTTTGTGAAAGAAGCAAAGCCAAGTTAAAGTCTCTGGAATGGATATGGAGCTTTTATTTCATTACTCTAAGACAGGCAAAGGGCGTCTTACAGTCTGAATATCATCATCAAACAATGAAAGAACTAAGCTAGGTCTCACTTCTCATTTTCTGAAAAATACTTTTATGAAAACACTATGCGGTTATACCATATTTGGCACAACTTAAAAAAGAGCAAAAATTGTTGCAAGCAAAACATCTCAGCATTGTCATGCTAATCTAACATAAAAAATTAGGCAGAAGTTTACATTTCTAAAAGCTTTTATACACTAAAAAAAGGAGGGGGAATAGTTCAGGTTTTCTGAATTCCTGCTGACTTGCTATAAATTTGAAGTAAAAAAATGTCTGTAAAGGATCAGCAGCTGATAGGTGAGTAGAAACTCCCTGAGTTCAGAGTAGAAAGAAGCACACCCTGGACAGTTTTCAAAGATTTAGAAAGATAAATTCCAGCGAATGTAACTGTACTACATGAGGCTGACAATTGGCAAACATTTCAGGCAAAATAAAAAATGTGCTGAGCTGTATAGTTGAAATGGTACTATTGTTGCCCAAACAATTGTACAATGCTACACAGGAAAACTAATAAAATATTAATAAAATATAATAAATCCTGTAGAAGTTGAAGTTAATTAAAAGCAAAAAAGATTTTGTCCTATTTTCTTATATTTTTGAAGATACAAAAATGCATAAAAACATGTTATAAAGGATCACTGATAGTAGTGTGATTCTTTTTTTAAAAGGAAAGACTTTGGAATCAATGCTTAAAAGCCACATACCATCTCTCCACAAAAGTTTCTAATTGAGACTTAAGAAGATTTTCAGTCTGAAGAAAAGAATTTAAATACATCTGTTTTTTACCTTACCAATTAAAAATCATGTGTTTTCAGAGAAAGTTCATCTATAGTGGATACTAACTTTATCACATAGAACAATAACTTTACTGTACATTAGTACATTGGTGAACATATACATATACTTATAATTCTGTCCTTACAGAAATCTATTGGCACATAACAAAAACTGTCCACAGTATTCTTTGGACAAATATCTATGTAGCCTCATTCATTTTGTATCTTAATAGCTATTTGCAATTATAGTATTTTATTTATTTTTGTGTATGAAGTTTCCAAACTTTTGCATAAATCCTCGAAACTTGTTTTCATTTGGTTGATATGAGTGGTAAACACCAGTGTTGTAATTAAGCATTGGACTGGACCTGCCATAACTGTTGCCCATAGTTGTAGATTTTATTTCTGGGCGATTTATACTGGTATTTGGCATGTTGCCTGTTGGCTGAATGGAGCTCTCAATCTTACAAAATGGTTCAAAACGACTGTAAACTCGTCGGTCAGTCGAATGAGATCGTAGAAGCTCATTGGGCTTCAGCCTTGGAGAAGAAGTCGGTCTTCTTTCAGGAGCAACAACTGCCTTTATCTCTTTTGAATCTCGGTATTGGATTTGTTCCGTGTTAAATCTCGGGGCAGAAGCATCTCCTGCCCTTTCCAAGGACTTACTTTCAACTGGACCTGGGGAAGGTATTATTTTATTACCTTCATCTGAATTTATTCCCTGAGAGGAGCTAACCGTTACATCTTCCTTACTCTTGTGGATGCTGCCTTGGGAGTTTGATGAGGAAGAACGCTTTCTTCTAGGAGATGAATCAACTTTTGGTTCTGATTTCTTCGGTTTTTGATTTTCTTCACCCTCAGAAACTAAGGTGTCAGAGCTACTACACATTTTATAAAAGGCAGGTGCTTTATTTTTGGATAAATTTTCTTTCTTTTCTGGGGTAAGGCTAAGTAACGACCTTAACTTCTGAGATCCCTTTTTCAAAAAACTTGGGGAACCCTTAACTTCCTTCTTGGAAGTGAATTCTTTGTTGGGTTCCTCCTTATTCACATCAAGCAAAGCAGCGATGGAAACTGATTTGGGAGTGGTGCCACTTGGGGGTTCTCTCTCGATAACCTCCTCCTCTTCCACGTTACGTGTCACATTGTGCATGCTTTTGGCACTTTTTAGCAAATCTTCTTTGGGTTTTTCTGGTTGTCTCACTCGATTCCTGGTAAGTGTACTATATACATAATGCTTACTATTGCCGTGATCTAAATTGGCTTTTGAGTGGTCAAAGAATGGGAAACTTCGCCTTTTAAGTAGATGCTCATTTTGTTGATTCTTTAGATTTTCTGTCGGCTTATTTACACACAAGGTTGTATATATATAGTTGTTTGATTCTGCATGGCCATTTGTAGTTTGGTTTAAGGCTGCTGAACGGTTTTCGGGAACCTGCAAGGTGTGCATTTTTGATGCCTCTGACTGTGAAGGGAGCTTGGGGATCGCTTCTGGCCCGGGTTTGTCTGTCAAAGGCTGCACACTTGTAGGGGTGTCTGGGACCTCTTTAGGTGTGTCACTTCCCTGGGAACCAATGATAGTTGAATTTGAGGAGCCAGTTGTACAACTGCTAACTTCCTGTTGCTCAGGTAAAGTTGGTTTAAATACAAAAGAGGAACGAAGCCGAGAGTGAGTATAAAGGGCACTGGCTTTCAAATTCTCCAGACTGTCACAGCCCTCAAATCGTTCAGCCAAAGCCGATCCATTTGGGTCAGGCGTAGCTTCGGAATGATCATTCAAGTAGGATTCAATTCTCCAGTTCCGTAGGAATGACCTCGTGGTATGCTCAAGGGTTGGCATTCGTTGCTGCAAAAAGCGGATATGGTTATCTGTGCCGTTAAAAGACCTCCGCACGTTGGAGTTCCTGTCTGCAAGGTTTGTCTTCCGCTGGGCGAGGCGGTCGGCGAAACTCTGGGCAGGTGTGTTCCTGCGGCTCGCACCGCCCCCCCGCGACGAGGATGCCACGCTGAGGCTGTCCGGAGGCCTTTTCCAACCGCCAGGTGGGTTATTGGTTCTATTCAGCGCTCTGCTAAGCAGGAGGTATGGCGTCGTTTCTGGCTGTTCCCCGGCGTAGCTGTGCCTTTTCCAGTTTTCGTTGATCTGAGTAGGTTGAAACTGACGCATTGTATTTGGACCACTGAAGTTTGGAACAAAATGAGGTTTGTAGCCATGATTTCTGATGTTATATTTGTCATGTTCATTTTGAGCATAGATCCCTCTGTTTTTGAAGTAACTAGAATCTAGTTTATGAATTTGGTCTTGTCGACCAAAAAGGTTTCTTTGGCTGGAAATGGAAGCTAATGAAGCAACGGAGCGCTGGCAAGTGCCGTTTTCCCAGAGTGCTTTGCCATGCTTCACTCGTGCTGATTCTTCTTGAGCAAATGAACTGGGCACACAGGACCTGGCATACAGAGTTCTAAATTCTTCATCGAAGGACTCGACAAGTTGTCCGGTGATTATCTGAACCATGCTGAGGTGAGCTTTCTCAAATGACCACATATAGCTGAAAAAAATTAAAAAAAGGAAAATTTTCAATTTTGCTAAGTCAAAAGATTGACACTAATATATAGTTCTACTAAAAAAGTATCACTTAATGCCAACAAAAGAGTGTTTTTGCATGTTTATCGTGGCTACCATAATTTAGAATATTTTCAGTCACTACATACATGCTTGCAATACATGTGTCTCCCCATCCTCATATTCATATTTTAGATAACAGTGCAACTCAAGTTAGGGCTTTGAATCCACTGATAATTTCGTATCTACCTTCCAGAAGTCCAAAGAAAAGCTTGGATTTTGCATCTATGCCTAGCAAGATTTTATGGGGTAAAAATTGAGTGATATTTCATATACAACATCCTGGCAGAATGCAGGAAAGCCAGCATTGGAGGAGAAGTTGAGAGACTTGGTTTTTGTTGAGTTGTAGCCACATGAGTTTGGGGCTCACTTTCCTCATGTTGAAAATGAGGACATGGTCAGCATAATAGGTACAATGCCTTACAGTTCTAATATGATACAATGTAAGATACCTCTGTGCTAATGCATGTATTTTAAGAGGCTTGGTGTTTTCAGACTGTTATCGCTGTGGCTTATTCAGTAATTACAATTTAGACTACCAGGAGCTATAAACAGGATCAGTGGGCAGCAGCCTCAGTCATTAAAGGGCAGATTTCATATACTCAGTGTACACAGTATTAGTAAATGTAGTCCTCAGAAACCATGCCACTCAAAATGCCAGTTGGGATCTTTTAATATGGAATATACTTTTGGTAAATTAAAGTTTGTATGACTTTGCAGTACTTTACGGAACTTCCAATTCCTTTCCTAGAGTTTACAAGTGATGACTATTTTGAAATTTAAAATCAAATTTTAAATCTGATTTTTGAAAACCTATGTGATGTATATAGATAGAGTCACTGAACTGAAAGCTAGATGAATTGCTAATATGCTATACATCAAATAATGGTATATGACACAAGGGAAGTTAATATAAAAGACAAAGGAGACAGAGACATTCTCCACATTGAAGGATTTTACTATTTAT
>NW_012151496.1:124261-126621 GCF_000956105.1 Propithecus coquereli
AACACCATTCTACAGAAGCCAAGTGAACACTCAATTTTAATTAAAATTTCAATTAAAAACCCTCTAAAACCAAGAGGGTCTGAACAAATATATTCACTTATAATGAGTCTTTAAAAGAACTCACTAATTTCAAGCACTAGTTGTAATTTCGGTTCTTAACAAGTTTTCACTTGGAATTCCAAACAGAATGTTTTTTAAAAAGGCTTTCTGAGCTTAAAGGAAAAGTTAGCAGAAAGTAACAGTTGAAACAAGTCCTGACATAATAGCTAACATTAGGAGTTTGGATATATATATTAACTTCATTTAATCCTTATAACAATGCCATGTGGTAGGTTCTATGATTATCCTCATTTTACAGCCAAGTAAACTAAAGGGCAGCAACCAAATAAAGTAACTTGCTCAAGGCTATCCATTTCAGGGTGTTACCTCCTTTTCATGGACTTTTTAAGTTATTAAGAGAAGAGAAAAAGGTTTCCCCTTACGCTGTCCTATTTATATCCACAGCTGTCCTGGAGTCTTCCTTTAGTCTTTAACAATGAATTTACTCTGCCTTAGTGACCCGGCAGTTGACAAGTGTTTGCTGGTGTTTTTATCTGTCTGTTTATATAGCTTCATTATGTATCTGATTTAGGACTGATGTTGGGAATTTATTTACAAGGGGATATTAGGACTGTGCCTATACTCTGAAGCCAGCCTGACCTGGACTGGGCAGCCAGTTCTGCTTTGATCAGATTCTTAATAATACAAAACAAGAGAAATCCAATCAACAGGTTTTTCAAAGTGGCAAACAGCTTCTATTTTTATGCACAATTGTTATTAAACTCATACTATGTAGTGTTTTCATAAGGAGCAAAACCACTTTTAGTGTTGGTGAGCTGTAGAGAACTCTAGGGAGCTGTTTTCTCTTAGATATTAGTCAACCTCTTCATTTTCTAGATGAAGAACATGAAGCTGAAAAAGTTATATGACTTGCCTCATCTGTCTTAATGTCTCAATGTTCTTCAGAGACAGAACCATAACTCAAACCTAGGTCTCCAAGCTTCCATGCAAGTGTTCTTTTTTATTTTCAAGAAAGCTAAACCGATTATATTAAAATTTGAAACTAATAAATTATTTAAATGATTGGTAACACTGAAGGTAAACACAATGATCTTACCTGTAAGAACCGTACATGACTTTTTGGCAGTCGACTAACAAAAATTTCTGTTCCATTTTTCCATGGAATTTTGCCCCTGTTTTTGAAACATAGTCTTGGCCTTTAACAGTTCGCACACGAATATTCTAGAATTATATGTAAATAAGAAGTGAAAATTATGGCTAGAAAGGGGATATTTTAAAAAGCAAAATGCATAGCAATATAAAACCTGAATACCCTCTAGAAAGAAGAAAGAATCAGAAGATTTTCATGTTATAAAGGATGTCCATAGGTTATGAAATAAAAATAACCTCTGGGTACTGAGTGTAGGAAACTGAGAAGCCAGTGGTACTGGTGATTGTATGGCAATTGGAAAAGTTTCCCTGCTATGATAAATCAGAAAATAACACTGTAATAAAATTTTAGGTAATAGGGAGGAATTTAATTGAATATATTCAATAAGTAAATCTGAGAAATTAGAAACATGCTTCAGGGTTTGGGAATGAATCCCTGTGTTCCTCTGTCATCCCAGGTCATTTGTGTCACCTATATGCCAATAACTACCAAATCTGTATTTTCAGGGATGACCTCTTCCTCATCTCTGGAATCAATGTCCAATCTCTACTTGCTAATAATTGTTGAGACAACAGCAACTTTGATTGCAGAGCAATACCTTCCCAATTAGAAGGATACCTAATTCAGCTTAAAGTGCCATCCCATGTTAAGCCATAAATCACCTAGAATTATGAATTTCCGAACTTAAAACTTGGGAGAAAAATGAAGACTTGGAAACAAAAGCGAGAAAAAAGTGGTATTTGATAAATCATGGGTCAAGACACCCAGCAATATGGGAAATACTAGGACTGCAGATGTGCTCCCAGTTTAAGGACCTGCTAGTCCAGATTAGACATCAGAAATTGTTAGTTACGGAGCATTTGTAAAAGTCATTCATGTGCTGCAAAATCTGTGTGGTCAACTGGAAAAGAATTGCAATAGATAAACAGAAAACAAAGACAATGAATAAAAACAAAATGGTCACAATTAACTTTGTTATGAAAAAGGAAACATATAAATCACTCCATAGCTCATCAATGATCAATTTTGACACAGTTTAATAATTTAAACCTGGACTTATTTTACCAAAAATTGTGATAGAACTATATTGGGAGAATGAGGCCAAGAAGGGAAAGTGGATATGGGTGAGTAGAAAATTTAATTCCTCAGT
>NW_012151496.1:127219-139635 GCF_000956105.1 Propithecus coquereli
TGATTGCTGGAAAGAAAACCATTACTGATTCTGAGAACAATGAAAGGGAAATATGCTGGAAGAAGAAAAAAAAAATCATTTAATTGGTTGACCACCTACTATATGGCAGACCAGAAGGACAAAATTTATGTCCTTGTGAAGCTTACATTCTAATGGGGGAAGACACAGTAAGCAATAAGTATAATAAATAAGTAAATTATGTAGTAAGTTATATGTTTTTTTGGAGAAAAAAAGTAGAGCAGGATAAGAGGATCATGGGTTCCAAGATATTAAAAAGGAGGACTTTGGGAGTTTCAGGGCAGGTCTCTTTGAGACAGTATCTTTTGAGCAGAGACTTAAAAGGATTTAATGTTATGCAAATGGATATCTTGAGGAAGAGTGTTCCAGGCAGAGGAAACCAGCAGTTCTTCTCTGGCATAGTCAAGAAACAGCAAAGTGATGGTAGGAAAGAAATGAGAAAGGGAGACTTATCACATCTTTAGGGAATTATAAAGCCTTAGGTGTTTTTTTTTTTTTTTCCTAAGACTGTAAGCTATTCGAGGGTTTTAAGTTAAAGTAATGATATGAACTGATTATATTTTGAAAGGATTGTTGTGGTTACTGTGTTAAGAACAAACTTGAAGGATGGTAGCAAGGGTGGAAACAGGGAGGCCAGTTAGAACTATTGGGGCAATTCAAGTGGGAGGTGATGGTGGCTAGGAGCAGGACGGTAGTGTCAGTGGTGAAGAGAAATGGTCAGATACTGGATATCTTTGAGCCTAAAGGACTCGTGGATGGATTGAATGTGAGGAGTGGGAGAAAAAGGGGAAAAAGAATGACTAAAATTTTAGCCTCATTGACCTGAAAGACAGAGTTGTCATCAGCAGCAGTAAATTTTAGGTGCAAGGTTAAAATGGAAAGTTAAGTTTGAGGAGCCTAGGTATCTCCGTGGACTGCTGAGCAGAGAGCTCTGGGTCAGAGATATAAATTAGGTTGTGGTGGTAGAGGGGTGATAGTTAAATACAAGTCATCAGGGGAGAGAGGACATATAGAAAAGACGACCAAGGAACCAAGCTCTGGGACACTCCCAAGTGAAGAGGTCTAACATAAAAGGAGGTACCAGCAAAGGAGATTGAGTAAAAGAGCAGGTGGAATCCTGAATGCCAAGTAAGGACAGCAGATCTGTAGGGAGCATGGTGTACTCAAGAGGGTCAAATCAGACTGCGAGGCCAAGTGTGGTTTTAGTGGAGTAGAAATAGCAAAAGCCTTATTGGAAGGCATTTAAGAGAGAATCGGGAACAGATACTGGGTATAGCAAGTATAAACAACTATTTTTGTGTAATTTGGCTACAATAGGAAACAGAAATGAAACCGTAGCTATGGGTGAAGCTGGGTCTAGAGAAGTTGTACTTTTGTTTCTATTTTTTCTTAAATTGACAGATCAAATTGTATGTATTTGTCATGTGCATGATGTTAAGATATGGAATCAACCTAAGTGTCCATCAGCAGATGAATGGACAAAGAAAATGTGGTACATATATCTGCACACACACATACACTCACACACACAGGAATACTATTCAGCCATAAAAAGAACAAAATCCTCCCATTCGTGACAACATGAATGAACCTGAAGGACATTATGTTAAATGAAATAAGACAGGCACGGAAAGACAAATACCACATGATCTCACTCATATGTGGAATCGAAAAATATTTTGTTTAAAGGTGAAATAATAGTATGTCTTTATGCTAATGAAATGCTCCAATAAAAAGTAAAAATTCATGGTGCAAGAGAAGGTGGGAGGTGAGGTGGAGAAGGAGAGAATTTCTGGAGCAATAAAAGGTAGACTCTACTAGGGCAACAGTAAAGGAATTATATTATAGCACAGAGAGTAAAGTCTAGTAAATGATCTGAGCATCTATAATATGAAGCCGGAAGGCCGAGTATAAAGGTGCAGATGTGAGAGGGGCGGAGGTGGGAGTGGTGCTGTGGAAATTCTCTTCTGAATGCTTTGATTTGCTCAGTGTAGTGGGAAGCAGGGTCCTCAATTGAGAGTGAGGATTCCAGAAGTCACTTCAGAGGTTTGAGGAAAAGGGTTTTAAGTAGCTGTCTAGGAAGGTAAGAAATAGACTAAGGAAATATAGTATGATCGCTAGTTAGCTTTAGGACTGATCTTAAAGAACTTTAAAGACTGGTCAATGTAGTTGTGAAATATTCTCCAACCTTGTTCAGCTGCAGGCGTAGAGTAGGCAGAGGGTTTAATTTAACCATGGCTGTGGTTGTTCCATGAGTGTATAACAAACAGAGAGGGCAGGGGCATCGAAGGTGTATATAACGTGGAGTGGCTGAAATGAGTGACCGTGGGCTTTAAGCTGGATATAAAGGAGAGAGGGGATGTCGCAAATGTGAGAGGCAGTGAAATGGCCTGCGATCAATGAATGAGAGATTCTGCTGGGCTTAAAGAACAGTTAGATATTAAGAGATTATTAAGAGATTATTGCTAATTTTTTAGGTTTAATATCTATCTTATCTTTTAAATATACATGTTAATATAGCTACAGATGAAAAGACCGTGCCTATTTCACATTATAACAAATGAAACAAAATCGGCCATGACTTGATAATTTTGAAGCTGGTTGACTATACATGAGAGTTCTGTATCCTGTTCTTCCCACTTTTGAAACTTTACATAACATAAAGTTTTTAAAAATTAAAAAGAGATGAAAAAAAGGAATGAGTATTTGATTGTAGTAGATACAAGAAGGCAGAGGTAGTAGTCACATGGAGATTTATGAATTAGGTTATGTAGGATCTGCATGTTATAGCGATGACATTTTCAAGCTATGATTGGGAGTCAACGGCTGAGGTATATTAAGACAAGATCATGAGAGGAGAGAAGGGCAAGAAACTGGTCTTTAGATAAAGATCTCTTACATGCATATTGAAATTACAAGGGATTGAGACAAGAGTAGTGTTGGAAAGAGTGACAGAGACTAGGGAACAAAAATTATCAAGAAATGAAAGGGGATGGAATGAACTGAGAATAGGCACATGGCAACACACCAGGAAAATGTAATGAATATATTGTGAATATGTTAGAAGACGAGCAAAGTTGTAGACAATATATGAACTCATTTTTATTTACTGCAATATGATGCTTAAACAAAATACTGTCCCATGCTCAAATTATATCAATGATGACATTCTTCAAACTACTTGCAACATATACTCCAATCAGATTTTCTCTAGGAAGAACAACTTGAATCATTCCAGTGGCTTTGAACATTCTTTTTCTTCTTTATAAATGGTATGAGGTGCCAGGTGACGGGAGAAGCTAGTGATGACAATCTCACCCATGTTTACGAATACTATTCAAAACATCAAATACATGAAAAATCTTTAACACGTTGACTGCCACACTAGAAAAAAAAAATTTTTCCTTGGAACCACAGTGTTTTATTACAAAAATAGAATAAAAACTTTGAAAACAAAATGATCCCTTCTAATTTAATGAAAAATTTGTTATTTTTTATTGTTTGCCGTGTGTGAGTTATATGCAACTTGAAAAATGGTTCTCACAGCTCCCAAGGTGAAGAGATGTGTGAGTTACATATGCTTTGTGTGGCCCCAGGATCAAAATTAGCTTGAGTTAAATACAACTCACATGGCAGTTAATGTGTTAAATTGTATCTACAACTATTAACGTAATGCATTGCCTATGCATTAATGAGTTGTGTAATGAAATATGGGCATTGACATAAAGAAAATGTCCATGTTATAATTTATTTTACAAAATAATTTTTAAAAAACCACATGCCTAGTGCAGTCTGGCACTAATTTTTTTAACTAGAAAAAAAATTTTAAAGCAAGAAACGTTATTATGCAATGTGATATTCTTTAATCACTATATCTAAAAATTTATTTTTAGCTTGCCAGATAGTCTCATATAACAAATTACTTTAGACTTTGGAAATGAACAAAAACACATTCCCAGGACACATAAAGGTTTTTGTTTGCAAAAAGTAATTGAAGTCATTCAGCCAACGATGATTCTGTCCTGCCAAACGTAGAAAAAATGATGGTCTTTCTTGCATGACAGACAATACACCGGATTAGGATCCAGGAGACTAGATTATATTTCTCTGACAAGTTTATCTGATGTCAACCAAGTCAGCTTGCTTCTCAGGGCTTCTGTTTCCTTGTACCCTCACACTTGATGTGTTGAAAGATTATATGAAATCTACAGAAAATTTCAGCTATGGCACAAAGGGCAAAATACAATAGTTATTTTTTTTAATGGTAAAGTTACATTCCTGGGAAGGAATAATAATTAGAAATGAGGTATGCCAAACCTGATCTGAAATTATTACATGGCCAGTTAGTTATCCAAATCACACTGTGCTGTAGATATGAGCACAGTAGCTATATATAATCAAAGATAAATTATATGCCTGATTAGTAGAAGGCTCTACAAAGGGAATATCAATTGATTATACTCATATAAGTTAATACAGAAACCAGTTATATTAAATGGTACTCATTAAACTCACATGACATTATGTTAAATTTTTCCCTTGCTTCTTCATTAATTCTTGTTATAAATTCATAATTCTTGCATTATAAATTGAAAAAGTAAATAAATAAATACGTTTAGCAGAAACACGAGACTTAGAAAAATTTTAGAAAGATATTCTGGGTTTTTGAGTGAAACTTCACATCTGTTTGTTTCCAAGAACCTGACTCAAGGACATTGGTTTTCATTTGTCTTTTTCCCAGTACTAAATTTTCCTAAAGTGACTCAGACACTGGAGGTCATAATAAATTAAAATAATATAAATACTGACAATGGTTTTTGATACATTCAAATGCACGGCACAATTTAAGGCCATTAAGGAATGTACATAATTAGGTGTTAAGTAATACACTGTAATGGTAATTCAGAGAAAGAAAAAAAGTTGCTCTATATGTACAGGTGGATGTACAGTAGAAGGAACTAGACAACAGGGCTTTATAGATAAGCCTTAAATAATGAATAAAGATTATTTTTAAGCCAGGCACAGTGGCTCATGCCTGTCGTGCCAGCTAGTTGGGAGGCTGAGGCAGGAGGTTCACTCAAGGTCAAGAGTTCAACACCAGCCTGAGCAAGAATGAGACCCCGATTCTACTAAAAATAGAAAAGATTAGTCGGTTGTGGCAGTGTTTGCCTGTAGTCCCTGCTACTTGGTAGGCTGAGGCATGAGAATTGAGGATTGCTTGAGCCCAGGAATTTGAGGTTGCAGTTAGATGTGATGACACCACTGTACTTTAGCCTGGGCGACAGAGCAAGACCTTGTCCCCTTCCAAAAAAAATTTTTAGCCATGCAAGGTAGAAGATTGCATTGCAAAGACACAGAGGCAAAGATTAGAATGAAGATGATAGAAATATTTTAATAAATATTTATTGAATTAACTTAAAGTTAATACAAAGATCATTAAGCTTACAAATGTAGAAAAAATTTAGATAAGATTTATACAGATTATGAAAGATCTTGAAAATCTGATACATATTTATTTAGATTTGATCTGGAGAGCAATATATAAATCCTATTGAAGAGAATATGTGGTCAAAACAGTGTCTTGGGAAAATGTGTTTAATAGTAATATGCATACAAAATATACCTAAGTTCTACTGAATCACATGACTGAAGAAGATTGTGAAGCCTTCTTAATGATTTTTTATTGTAATATTATAAATGCACTGAAATACCAAAAAGAAAAAGTGTGGTAGAAACCAGTGATAAGAAAAATAAAAAGAACTTAAAATCAATGGTAGATTTTATAAAAATTATTCATCACAATGTTGACATTGGATACTTGCATTTCCTCAGAAATATGCTCTATCATTAGTATTTTATTCTTGAACTCTATATTGTCTTTTCCTTTGTAATCTATTAGGACACAAAGCTATTAGCAATATGCTTTTGTAAGACCTACATACTTAATGAAATGTAGGTGTACCTTGGGTTAATGTTCTATAGTCACATAATTTTCATTATCACCCTGAAAACGGAGTATTATACCTTTCATGCTTCATTTGAAGAGATTCAGACTTCCTTGGTAATTGTCTGGATAGAGACAGGAAGATTTATTTTTTTCCAACAGAAGAAAAACTAATATGGAGTTCAAATTTTCAAAAAAAGATTAATGGAGCTCTGTAATAACTGTATTTATAATAAAATTCAACAGAACTGAAAAAACTTTTAAGAATTAAGTAATAGAAATAAAGTGAAATGATCACTTAAGGTACATATATTTCTAAGTCTGTAAAATCTGTCAAAATTAATGTGCTAAATGGATTTCAGAAAAACAAAGAGGCTGATAATGAAGAAGTACCTTTGACCTAAATCCTTCTGCATCCTCAATAAGACACTACTTTGACCAGATCAAGCAGTCCTCCTACCTTAGCCTCTCCAGCAGCTGGGACTACACAAGCATGCCACCACTTCCAGCTTATTATTATTTTTTTAAATTTTTGGTAGAGCTGAGGTCTTGTTATGTTGCCCAGGCCACACACTATAGTATTGTATAGCAAGTTACAGCTTTACATTATGAATACATTAGTAATTTTTGCAGATATTTAAGTATCTATACTCATAGCAGTTATCTATATATCTACTGGTTTCATCTGTCATAAATTAAGTGATCCTCGTGAAGTCACTAAAATGACTCTGAGTCTCACTGACCTCTGTATATTATAAATAAATATGCCAGAGGGTATCTTATATGTACCAGATTCTAAAATTCTATGTTGCAGTAACTGTTCATTCACTTCTGATTTGAGGGCTAAAATAACATAACAGACATAGATTTCAAGCTCTATCATAAAAGAGTATCAGAAAGTTTCATTTGTATATACTAAAACGTAAGAACTGAGTCACCCTAGATGTCTTGGGAACTGATACCTAGAATCCTAATTATCAAGGATATGTAAAGAATGAGATCTCACTCTTCTTCCACAATTGGATTAAAAGGTACATTGTATGTAGCTTGCAAAAATCTCACCAACCACAACTTGGTGAAAGTGGGGGGGAAATCTAGGATATCCTAGTAAAATTCAATAGGAGATGTAAAGGGGAATGTTTAGGCTCTGTTATTGCAGTGATATTAATTTATAGAACTAATACTAATACATGGTGACTCAAAAGGGAATCTACATACATTATTTCCCACATTCTTTGCATAATATAATTAAAAATACTTAATCACCACAAAAATGAATCATTTTTTTACCTTTGTCTTATTTAAGTAAACTTTTATATGATCTCTGTGCCAGAAGACATCTTTGTTTTGTGTGTGTGTGTGTGTGTGTATGTGTGTTTGTGCTTTTTGTGTTTGTTTTTATTCCAGAGATAGGGTCTCACACTGTGGCCTAGGCTGGAGTGCAGTGGTACAATCATAGCTCACTGCAGCCTTGAACTCCTGGGCTCAAGTGATCCTCCCACTTCAGCCTCCCAAGGTGCTGGGATTACAGGCATGAGCCACTGCTCCCAGCCCTATCTTTGCTTTTTAAAGTAAATACTCTTTACTTTACTCTTTACTTTACTTTTAAAGTAAATACTCTTTTAGGGTTCCCTGTAATACTCTTACAGGGAACCCTAAAAGAAACTAGGAGGAAAGGAAGGATGAGGTGCAGGCCTAAAGGAAACTACAAAGAGTCACAGTCATCAGTAAAAGCACTGATTTCAATAATTCAATCATCTTTCATGTTCTTATTTCCCCACTACTTCCTCAAAAGTTACTTTTCCTGATACTTGGTCTGGCATGGGCCCCAAAAGCCAAGGAGCCAGAAAATCTGGACAGAGTAGTTAGTGGTGGAAAAAGTGAGCTCAAGACTCCCCAGCCTCTCCAATATTGAGATAATCTAGCTATGTGATCACAGAGTCTACCTTACAGAGCCCAGGAGGAAGTTTTGTGGAGAGTAACACCGTGTGAGGGGCTGGAAGAGAGAGGAGGAAGCACCACAGCAGATTTGCAGATTTTGTTCAGCCAGAAAACAGTGAAAATGCCCCACACTTTGTGCACAGTCCAACTCTAGGTATGTCAAAGGGACACTCTTTAAAATAAAGATGTGTTCTGGGTCACTACAGAACTAAAAATGCTGGTGTTTTCTGAATTGCTGCTACTGGAGAATCAGGGCCATGTTTTAATTAAATTCTGGTGATATTTGTAAGAATAGAAAGAGAAAGTTAAGTTTATATATTCATTTGAAAGTAAAAGATTTCACTAGGAAACAATGAAGCATTCATAATTTTTCATGGACAAAGTACATGCTATAGTACTCTCATACTTCAAGGTATACAGGTACAGAGAAGATAGATGTACAGAAGAATTACTTTACTAGAAATGAATACCAAATGTAATATTTATGTATGACTATTTTACTTCATTTTCAATATTTTTTAATTAAGATTGGCAAACCTACAGAAAAGTTGAAGGAATAATACACTGAGTATCTATAGCCCATCACCAATATCTTAAAAATGTTAAAATTTTGTCATAATTTATTTAATTTTATAGATATTTATTATGTGATTTGGGATCAAAATTCACAGTAATAGCTGAGATAGATTTCATATGGCTATATTTTTCAAGAAGGGTTAGAAAGAGGACTCAGGGTAGATATATAAGGCAACTTGATGAAATAAAAGACTTTTTTAAGAGACTAAAAGCCATTCGTTAAAAGCAATAAACATTTCTCTACTTAATTTCCTAATAGCTTGCTATTCACCTTTTAATTTTGTACCAGAATTATGTGTAATTGGTTATTTTCACTGGTGCTATTTAAAAGAAAACTTATTATGGAAAGAATGAGTGTATTATAAGAATTATTATTTTAAATTACTAATTTGATCCAAGTTAAACTACTGAAAATTCTGACCAAGGAGGAAAAAAATATAGCAAAGGGTAGATTATTATATTTTTCATTTTCTCTGGCTTTTTAATTTTCAACAATCATGAATATAAGCATGATACTGAAATGAGTAATGATTAATGAATTAATTTAAATCTAGGAAGAAGCCATTTTCCCAAATATGGGAAGGGAATACTTGAAAGTATAAAATTTTAAAAAATCATTTTAGAGTTAAGTGAAAACTTTAGTTCTAAATAAAAGCTCTGGGTTAGACTAAAACATATTTGATCTTTCTGAATATGTGTTTTGTAATTATTGGGTTAGATATTTGCATCATTAACTCTATGTAACATGAGTGTATTTACTCTGTTATACTTTGCTTGTGAGGGAGTTATAACTGAAATATAGCAGGTATTCAACAAATTTTTGTTGGGATGCATGTCTACATGGTGCCTGTTCTCAAGAAGTACACAGTTTTGAGAGATTCATTCATAGACTATAACTCAATGTATAACTCAATGTGATACTTATAATAAAATTATGAACAGACTACTCTAAGGGAACAATTGTTTCTGACTGAGAATTATGCGTCATCAGTACCTGGAGCCTACAGTGATTGAGGCATCCTCTTAGATCTTGTTCATACGGGAAATGAAACTGCCTTCTAAGAATTAAATGTCAAGGGATAGCAGATCATAACACTGGCATACAAAGTCATTTAGCAGAGAGTAAGCTCTGCAAGATGTGATAATAGCCAAATAAATGATAGTAACATATACAAAAGTAGATATTTCAGTAGAAGAATATGGCAGTTGGTTGGTAAGCCACACAAATAGACTCAAGTTACAGAGACAAATACTGCCCATGTTCTTCTTAGTCCTGTCCAGAAGGGAGCATAGGTCTCCAAAGGCATGGGTTTGATCTTTCTGATATATAGGCTAGGTATATTGGTTTAGTGATGGCATTTGAGCCAGATGCATTTTAAACATCTTATCCGTTTCTCTTGTTGTAATTTCATGGCCTTCAAGTATACTGGGGCTTACTGTGTATATTGCCATAAAGAGAGAACGAGCCAGCTGCATAACTCAAGTCTGTTAAGACGCTCAGCACTCACAACTGGCACTGTAAAATGGTGCTCTCTTCTCCAACATGAGTGTTTCAAGCTTAGTCAATTTAAGGGTCAGGCTTTTAATTCTTAAGTCTAAGGTCCAGAATCTATTTTAGATCATGGAAAACTAAATTTTTTGTTCTCCTGAGACTTCTTGAGAGATAGCTGTTTCTCAGTAACATCATCATCCATGGGCCTAGGATAGCTATTATCTTATTTGAACTTGAGTGATTTAAACTGATATCTGTCATGAAGAAAATAGTGCAGGGCATTGCAGGCAGAAAGAAAAGGAGGGAGGAAAGGAGTAAGAATCCAAAGTGTATTGAGGAAAATTGTAAAATAGTGCATGAAGAGGAGAAAGGGCTTGGGTAATAGGAGCTAAAGCATTAGGAAGGTTCAGAGGCCAAGCAACTCTACAGCAGGAATAGATAGTGGCCTGATTTTGTTGGGAAATGAAGTTCTGTTAAGGAGGAGTTGATAATAAAGCTAGAAAGATTATTATGATAAATTTGGCCCAGATTGTAGAGGGAAGTCCTTGAACGCCAAGCTAACTATGGATTCCATGAGGAGCAATGGGGGACCACTGATAGCTTTATTACCAAAGAATTGTGAGATTAAAATGATATTTGAGAAGATTAATATGCTTGTATGCTTGGGATTAGTTAGAAATAGGAATATCTACAAGTAGGTGGAAGAGTTAAGGAGTGTCAGTCCTAATCTAGCATAAGATCCATATGTGGATGGTGATAGCAGGAATAAAAGGGACAGAGATAAATTTGTAAAGGATGATTTGACAAGACTCATTGGCTGATTTTACAACACTTATTGGTTGATTGCTTCTGCTGGACAACAGAGAAAGGATGGACAGAGATCTCTAGGGTTTAGAGACCTAAATTACATGGAGAATTATTGTACCTTTATAAAAAAACCTTATAATTAAAAAGAAGTATTCATTTTTGTGTATAAGGAAAGCCATCAGATTAGGGCAACAAAATGTGATAAAAAGTTGTGAAATTGTGTGCGTGTTTTTTTTTTTTTTTTTTTTTTATCTATCTACCTACCTACTGACCCATCCATCTCTCCATCTACGCACCCACCCATCTATCTATCTATGCTGGGTTTTTTGTTTTTTGTTTTAACTATTGAAACTTAGGCATTTTTAGGTATACAGGAACAGAGGGGTGAACACCACAAGAATAAAATTAGAAAGACGTGATTCAGTTAATGGTGTAAGATCTCATTTGTCTTAGAATAATATGGGAGAAGCATAAGAGGAAGAGTTTGCCTTGGAATTAAGTTATACAAATATGCTAAGACTATCGGGAAGAAGTAAGAAGGGAAAGAAATATTTTGGTGATGAGTGGGACACAGAGAGAGAAGGAAAGGGAAACAGTTGTCACTTGATGCCCTTAAAATACGCATTAGAGTTGGAGATCAAGTTTCCCTCTGGGTGCATAGTCAGTGAGGGCTCAGATTGTAGCTTACATGGGAGTAAAAAAGATTGAGAATAGCTGCTCTGAGAAATAGAGTTAATGAGAAATTTAAAAAGTTTGGCAGAGTTAATAGTGAGAGCCCAACTGAGGTTAAAACAATGTAAGCTTGAAATTGACATTTTAGCAAGTTTTTGAGACATTTTCGAGCAATGCTCAACAAGCCTGGAGTGGAAGCAAAGGGAACAGATGGTGGGGTTTACTCAGGATTAGGGGTTCTTCAGGATAATAGAGAGATAGGTTCTGATATGACCAAACAACCAAAGAGCCTGATGAATTGATAAGAACATGTAGAAACCAGAAATCAGAATGAGGGCAAAGTTCAAGTCCAGTGGGTTTGACGAAAAGTGACCTGTAGGAGTGAGAGAGAAGGTGCATGCCAGGTTCAAGATATAAGTAAATAGGTTATTTTTTATTATATCAAGGAACTTGGTCTTTCTAATATATAAAACAAACTTAAGGTTTTATCCTTTCCAGAAGCAATATTATATGACACATAATGCATGAGTACATTCTAATTGTCACAGAGCTTTGTTGATGTTAATGGGAACACACCAGTTAGTTTCTTTTATTTAACAGACACCTAGAAAATGTTCAACAAATATCCCACCACTATTTAAAAAAAAAAATGAGAGAGAAATATACAGACTAAAAGATAATTAAGGGACTATCAACCACATATAATGTGTGAACTAGACCTTGTTTGCATTTCAACAAAACTGTAAAAAGGTATTTATGTAACAATCAGGGAAATTTCAATAATGACTGGATATACAATAATATTAACAGTTTTTTTGTTCTTTAGGTTTGATAATTATAACATATGTGGATTATATTTTTAAGAAGCCCTTATTTCTAAAAGACAATCACATTGAAACAAATCAGATGAAATAAAATGATCTCATGCATGAGATTTGCTTTAAGATAATTCAGCAGAGGTGGGGG
>NW_012151496.1:140732-141653 GCF_000956105.1 Propithecus coquereli
AGTTATTTTCAAAGAGTAAACAAGCAAATATATATATATATATTTTTTTAAATAAATGAATATTTCGACTTTTTTCTTTTGAATTCCTGAAAATTCTAGTGATTTTCTAAATGAAGCAATGTCTCAGAAGTCTTTCATGGTATTTTTCATATGAAATCTACAGAGTTCTGGGAGGGAGTTGGGTTGGGTTATCATTGTCATAATCTTCATTTTTCTGCCAAGAAAATTATAAAATATAATTTATTTACTTTCCTAAAGCAGGATCATAAAAAGGAACTTGTCAGTGTTCTGAGTTGAAAGGTTGTTTCTGTTTATTATATATTTTACATCTAAATATTGACATTCTATTAAAAGTGAGATTGTCTATATCAAAAGCTGAAATAACCACTTTTATTCAAACTATTTTCATTAGATTAAGCCAAATTGTTTTATCTGTAAAATTAAGGAAGTTCCACATCCTTATGTATCACCCTTGATTGATATTCTAAATAAAAGTTATTTGAAAGTAAAATATAATCCATATAAAAATATTCTCAAGCAGGCCGTTAAGCTATAAACATAAATGGAAGTTAATAATTAAAGAGGAGGAAGAGAACAAACTGAGGACAAAATAGAGGAGAAAAACATTATAAAAATTCTCTTAGAGCAATACATTAAATTTTGTTTCTGTGCCAAAAATATAAAATGGCTTTTTAAAACTTATTTAAACTTTAAGTTTCCAAATGCTGAATAATTTCATTTTTCATATATTCAGACACAAACAATATTAAAAAGATACATCCATTCTGATAAGCAAAATTCAAGTTGGAATTTTAATTTCAATATTTCAAATGAAATCTTTCTGAGACAATTTAAAATATGCTTGTAATTTACATTTCTTGCAACTTCATTTTTAGAAACAGATCGAATGGCAAGAGAAAA
>NW_012151496.1:141758-143399 GCF_000956105.1 Propithecus coquereli
CACACACAGTTATACTCTCTGTCTTGCTCTCTCTCCCTCTCTTGCTCTCACTCCTTCTACCTCTAAAGGAAAAATTATAGAAAGCAGACCAAGAAAAGAATAATAGCAATAATTTCACAACCAAGGACAATGATTCTTTTCCTTTCATCTTGGTATATGCACATTTTTACAAAGCTGAGATCATCTTATTTATGTAATGTTGTGTATTGTATATGTATCATGATAGAATAAATATTTTCCTATTATTACAAACTGTAGTTACATTACATGTTTGGAAAAAACAGTTCTTCAAAGCACTCTGAAGAATGCAGTCTGCACACAGAAAGACCAGTGAGAAATCTGCTACAAGTCCAGAAACAAGCTGCTCGCCGGCAGCAAAAGGGATTATATCATTCAGGGTTCTGGCAGAAATCCAAATTTCCCTGAGAGTTTTCAATGCTGACATTTATGAAAATGAGACAATTATGAACAGACTATTTACAGAAGTGTGGGCATGGTTAAGGGAACCAGCAAGGGAGACAGATCTCTGGCACTTGAGCAGGGAGTGAGCAAGGGAAAAAACAAACAAGCAAACAGAAAATGAAGTTCTCTTTCTCCAGCGTTCCACTCTGTGGCTGGTGCCTCCCACTGGATGACCTCCTCCCCACCAGAAAGGCAGGCAGCACGGAAGCCCAGGTGACACAGTCTATGGACTCGGCCTCAGAGAACCGAAGAAGGACAAGAGAAGGGTAGAAAATAAATTTGGTAGGGGTGGGGATAGAGAAGAACATGCTCAGGGATACAGAGGACTTAGAGATTTCAGAGACACTTGGAACCTAGGTGGCAAACATAAAACCTGACGGCCAACTGGATTGTGAGGTACAGGAGGAGAATTTATTTCCAGATAACTTCCAGATTTCTGGATTGGCTGACTGAGTGATTGGTGCTGTCAATGACAGACACAGGCAGACTGTAGGTTGGAAAGAATGAGTTTGGCTTTGAGTCTGTTGAGTTTCAGCATCTATGACACAGCTAGGTGGAAACTCTTACAGCCAGCTAGTTACCAGGGTCTGAGACTCAGGAGAAAGCTCCTGGCCTCCAGTTTCTAATCTATCTTTCACATAAACTATTTAAAAATAATTGATAGAATCAAATTCAATTCTTTCCAATCATATTCAATGTTTATCACAATCTAACTTTTCTTCTTAGTGCCATACCTCACTGCATACTCTATGCATTCTGCTCTGATGGCTTTGTACTTGCACAGTATCATGCTTGCATGGTTCCTTTTGTCTCAAATCCCCATCATCTCTTTTTTCTATGAAAGTTCAACTCATCTTTAAAAGTACAGCCTGCTTGCAGGCCCCTTCACAAAGCCTGTGCCAATTCCCTGAACCTAAATTAATTGCATCCTAATCTATGCTCCATCTACAGTTTATCTGTACCTTCAGTGTAGTGTTTATTTTATTCAGCCTTATTGTTTACATATTACTTTCTTGAGGGTAATAAGCTACTTGAGGGTGGGAGTCATTTTTGTAACCCAGTCACCTTACCAATATAATTCCATAACATTTGTTAAATTATTCATTGTTGTTTCTTCAAAGTATCAAGTGCAGTTATTTTCAAAGAGTAAACAAGCAAATATATATATATATATTTTTT
>NW_012151496.1:152584-152943 GCF_000956105.1 Propithecus coquereli
TGGAAAAAAAAAAGACTAGTAGCCCAACAGAAAAATGATTAAAACCAATATGTGTGTCCAATAAACATATAAGATGTACAAGACTTCAATAACAGGGATTGCAAATTAAATTATCATGTCTATCATCTTCTAAAAAACTGAAGAGACTGACAACACTTGATGTTATCAGGTGGTGAAAGAAATAGGTACTTACATGAAATCTCAGTGGTAGTATAAATTGAGACAATTTTCCTGGATAGTAATCTGGCAATGTTCTTAACATTTAATAGTTGACAAAACAACACACTTTTAACACACTAGTCCAGTTCTCTGGACTTATCCTAAGGGGAAGCATTACTCCAATGTATATGGAGATGTAT
>NW_012151496.1:154625-155206 GCF_000956105.1 Propithecus coquereli
AAATATAATAAGACTAATCTAGATAATGGCCTTTCTACACTAAAGAAACAACAATAAGTCTGGAATACACTTTCAGCATTTGTTTTATTTTGCAGTTAACTGGCATTCAAGAAAAGGCACAGGCTAATAATGTATGCACAATGCATATTAAAAAGTAGGCTTCCTCCATATAACTGTAATGAGGTTTAAATTTGATGGTACTGTTCACCCTTAACACATTATAATAATAGAAGAAAACAGAAATGAGTACTCATAAAACAGAATGAATTTCATTATAAGCAAGAAAGAATGTCTAACCAAAAGGGTTCACAAATATATATTGGATGAAAGAGAAAGTACTAATATAATAACTGCTGTACTTGTGAATGTATAGTTTAGTATATTGTTATTTAGTCATAATATATTACCAGTACTTAAATATAATTCATAGAAACATCCTCTATCAAATTACCATATTTTTTAAATCATCTATTAACTGAAAGAATAGTCGATAACTTATCTTGCTTTAGCTATAGACTATACTACATTAGATTGAGTTCTCAGTCTAAAAAAAATTAATTTTTTTCTTAAATTTAGATGAT
>NW_012151496.1:155256-156840 GCF_000956105.1 Propithecus coquereli
ATTCTAGTGATTTTCTAAATGAAGCAATGTCTCAGAAGTCTTTCATGGTATTTTTCATATGAAATCTACAGAGTTCTGGGAGGGAGTTGGGTTGGAACATATAGACTGTTATTTTTACTTTGTTTACTGGTCTTCTGGTTCTAGGCAATATTTTATGCATGAACACCTGTAGGAAATAGCTAGAAGACTCCTAAAGGTCATTTGCCATATATGCGAAGGAAGTATAATCTGAAATATATTTTAAATCCACAAGTAATACATGTAAAAAAACATAGATCCTAGTAAGTTTGGAATACTACTACTTGCATTGTGGAAGGCATTATAAAAATCAAATTTCTCAAAACAGATATGAGTTGGGTTAGACAAGTAGTATTATTTCTTAATACAAATACAGACTAACATCATAAGCAACGAAAAGCTAAAGATCATAGAAACTAATAACTTATTTAAGATCACACAGTAAGTAATGAAGCTATGACTAGGATTTCTTCTAGTTCAGTTCTCTACGATTACAACACCAGCCCCATGTCTGAATCAAGGGAAAATGCATATGCCTGAGAGGGTTCCAGGATATGGTGGCCATCTCTTTTGGTAGAATCTAAATTGATGCCAGATGTATGGTTAATGCTGTATTAATAATAAGAGGCAAGGAATAGTTTGATGCAGGGATCCATTTCTCAAATACATGTCATTGGCATGAAGCTAGGATTAAATTCTATTTTGTCTCTATAGTCTATGGTGAGCTATATCTGAAGCCAGTCTGAGACAGAATCTTAGCCTGAGAAGCTTAATTCCGAATGCACCTAAACCCATTATGGATGATTTCTAATATATGCATAACCAATATGAGATATAAAAATTATGGCTAGATTTTTTCTAAAAAAAGCTAAAAAGTTATTATTTGAAAAATCCATCTCATTAGTTAATTTAAAATTAAAAGTTATCAGAATAAATTGTATGTTCGTCTACGTTAAAATGCATAGAACATTTAAATAAGACAGATTTCAGAGTGTTTAAAGTAGCTCTTCTCCTTGGTGGTAGAATTATACTTTGGGAATAACTTTCAAAATTGAAGAATTTTAAGGAATTAGAATCCCAACAGTGTAAATACAATGGCTCATGAAAGAAATTATTTAGTTTCTAATAAAGAAATGGAGGAAAGAAGAAAGAGGGATAAGAGAATAAGGAATTTGAGGGTGAACGAGATCACTAAATAAAACTCCCGTTGGTAGAATGGATACCCTCCTTTGCACAACACTGTTGTAAGCATGTGCTAGCCTTTTTTCTTTTTCCTCATGCAATCCCAAGAAGGCAGAGATCTCCATTTGGTCAACAAATGAGGCAGCAACAGCTGCTTGTATGAATATTCTGCAAGTATCAAGCCTGATTTTTTTTCTTCCTCTAGATTTTGGCCAAGGATAGCCTTAAATAATAGTAATTTTTTGTTCCCTGTTTGGACTTTGTTTCATAACAGGGTTCTCTATCACATCTGTTTCATGCCATTCCTTCGATAAAAATGATATGGCAACTTATTCAAGCTAAATGTGTTCTCATAACATTTATGGCTTTAGGTCTCGTCCCAAG
>NW_012151496.1:160798-163456 GCF_000956105.1 Propithecus coquereli
TCCAGTTCTCTGGACTTATCCTAAGGGGAAGCATTACTCCAATGTATATGGAGATGTATATACTTGTTTGTTCAGCACTACACTCTCTACAATTACATACATTTGTAAGAAACCTAAATGTCCTATAACTAACAGGAAATTACAGTTGTAGTATACCCACAAAATGGAAAATAGTGGGGAAAATAAGTCGGGTTCAAAAGTATGTTAAATATAAACTTATTTGTTGAAATATAGACAAATAGATACATAGAAACACTTCTATAATTACGAATATTATATCAGATTATTTTTATTATCTCCTAGATACCTTCTTGTGATGCATGAATAGTATCATAAGTATGACTCGTTCTATTTTTTCTGATTATCAAAATATATTTGTTTTAAATATTTGTGAAAATGAACTGTATAAATCTCATTCTACACATTGGGGGTTCCGTTATTCTGAACAAATCATGTTGTTTTATTCCTAAAATGTGAAGTTAAGGGACCCTTAAGATTCTTGTGCACAGAGAGAGCGAACACAGAAGTCAGCACTCCTTGAAAAATTCTTTCTTAATAAGACATCTCTGTCTGAGTTACAGGTTGTATGTATATAAAATGTTGGGCATTACTGGTAGAGTGCTAGAAATAAAATGAGCAGAACAATCTAACTCATACAAAATAAGAGGAGGTTTTGCCTGGAATTCTATGGTCCTTTTATCTTAAGATAAACACAAAAATGTGGGAAAATGTCAAATACAAGGTAAGTATAATGATCAATAAGGGTATATGTAGCTTCCCTCAAAAATAAGACAAACTAATTAAAACTCTCAGAAAGACTATGATCACAATAGAATTGAAGATTGAAATCGTGAGACCTGGAGAATTCCTAATAATGTACCCTCAGATATGAGGAAATTCCATATAGTAGATTATTAGACCTACAAACATTCTATCTGTGAAAGTTGGTAGAGTCAAACAAAAATATGACACAAAATGACTAAAAATAAATTCATAATTTCTAGATTTGCAAATGCCTCTGAAATGGAACTTGAGGGTATTTGGGGACAAAGCTTACTTTCTGGAGTCAACATGATAGAACACAATTGTTTTACTATCTCAAACATGTACCTTGATGCCAACGTCAGAAACAAAACCCTGAGATGTAGGAAATAATGTTTGACCCGGTAAGTCAATCCCTTTGCTATGAGTTAGATGAAATTAGAAATAACTTCATTGAAAGTGATACAGGCAAATGGTAGCAATTTCACATATTATGAATGACAATAAAGTCAGCTTTATGATCCCTAAAAAAGAAGGACTCATTGATGAGAAGACAGGTGACCACTAAAGGTTTGAAAAGGAATGAAAAGAGGGCTTATAGGAAGGAAGTATAGTCTTCAAGTTAACATATTTGTCATAAAAATGATACGTCTATCAACCAAATAACATCAACCTGTCAGAGTTAAAGTACTTAATTACCTTAAATTACTTCTCTATAAATTTGGTTAATAAAAATGATCTGAATGTAAAATACTAAATTCTCTTCAAGGTCATTCCAAGAAAGAATTTAGTACCTTTACAACAAAACTTTAACCAGCAACTATTGTTTCTTTTCCTTGTTTCAATATTAAAGGAATGAATAAAGGAAGCAATGCTATATTTACTAAGAACCTATGTAAGTTGTTTTTATTAACTTGCTGTATCATAACAATGCTGTATCTCCATAATATTTTTAAAAGCTTCTTTCAGTAAATGTGATGTGCTACATATCCTTTCATATGATAGAAAACTCTTTAACATGATGATTTCAAGGGATAAGACAATCACCTCTATTTGCCTTATTATAACAGCTTTTACTACATTTGCTCAAGAGGATAACAATATACAAGTTTCTGCAACTGTGAAAAACATTGTAAACCTGATACAATTTACTTACTGGTATTCTATATTGAGCTAGGTGTCACCAAATTCCCCTGCCCCATAAGTGTTTATAGTCTAGAAACACATAGTAAATGTATTAGAGGAGTACAATAGTTCTCAAGGATAAAAACCTGACAATAGGAACAATATAAATTGTATTCTGAGACTTTTGTCATCTTTAACCTCCAGGCTTTTTGTTTTTAGACTATTCAAGATTCCTTGTTTTGGCTAGATAAATAGACTCCCAGCTCTTTCCACACGTCGACAATAGCTTTTGTTGTCAGCAACTCAGCAACGTTTTAGTGTCTGAGATCAGTCATGGTCTATTGAAAAATTTTAAATTTTGATTTATGACCATTCTTTACAGTCTGAATGCACATAATAGTTGCTTTAATTGAATTTTAGAATGTTGAGCCCACAAGTGCCAGCTATTACTTTATGTTACACATGTGGATATAGTTCTTGTGGTTCTCGGCCTTTCACACTAAGTAGAATGGGGTGGTCTATCACACTCATCAGTTTGGGCATCTCTCACTTTCTTGTTAAAGGAATTTATTTGTTGAAGCATCCCTCCATTTAGCTGCAAGCTGTAGAGTCGACTCAGCCTTCAGCGTCAAGCACTAAATTTCCTATGTATATATGTTACATACATATATGTGTGGTCACTGACACATATTTAATTCACATATGGTCTCCTTTCTGTACCCCTCTGTCATCAACACTTATTTGACAATAGCAAAGACAGAATCTGTAGCA
>NW_012151496.1:164795-167041 GCF_000956105.1 Propithecus coquereli
AGGTTTTTCTGTTTTTGTTTTTTAAAGAATAGTAGGTGCAGAAGATAAAAGAAGAGAGGCAGGGAGAATACACATAAGCTACTCTTTAGAATCTTAATCATGAAAAGAAAGAAAGAGGAAAGATCATAACTAACATAAATACAGTAAATAGAGGGATTTTGTTCTTCCACATAGGAGAGAAAAACATGTTTATAGTGAGCAAACGAGGAAAAACAGAAGTGGAAGATTCATAAGATAAAGGGAATAGCTTGTCACAAAAGATTGTGATCCTATAGCCAAATCTTAATTTTTGTTTTGGTTTTATTCAATTTTCTTAAATTTATCTCTATTAACTGTTTTCTTAACATACACATTTTGGCCTTTAATAAGCTACATAACCTTTCTGAACTTTTTATTTTCTTGACTGTGTAATTTAGAAAATAATAAAGACTATCTCACACAAAAAAGTTTCAATTAGACACGAGAAATAAATTGGTGAGCTCTATTGTACAGCATGTTCCTTATAGTTAATAATAATATATTGTATTTCAAAATTGCCAGGAGTAAATTTTAAAAGTTCTTACCACAAAATACACTAAGAATGTGAGGTGACGGATGTGCTCATTAGCTTGATTTAATCATTCCACAATGTATACATATGTTAAAACATCTCATTGTACCCCACACATATATACAATTATTATTTGTCAATTTTAAAATAAAAGCTCCAGGTTCTTAATTTAGTCCTTTTAGCGCAATCACACACACTGGTAGCTCCATGTTAGGGAGGGAACCAGCTTCCTGAGGAGTGGATTCCTGGCACCTGCTCAGTAGGAATTTCAACCATGACCAGCACAATGGGAGCCAACAGTGGTCCAAATGGCCACACAGTCTTATATTTTCTCAGCAGCAAATGAATGCTCCCTTGCTGATCCTGGGTTCTTTTCTCCACCTCTCCCTCTTACTTTGTGTGAAAGCAGAAAAGACTACTCCCACGAAGTAGCATGCCACCACCAGGTGTCCAGCAGCCACTTTTCATATCAGTCTACTCGATTCCTGCCTTAACCACCATTACTACTACCTTTGGGAATCATTTCCATGCCTTGCCAGAATGTCCTTCCTTTTCCTTACACATAATTGATCCCCCCTTCTCTTTCTCCTCTTTGGCTTCACAGCTCTAGTGCTGATGTCGTATACTGACTCCAGTCTCTGAGTCTCTTAGTCCACTGTCTTAATAGTCAGAATCTCTTTGGTCCACCCAGAGAATAAGCAGTAATGACCAGGGTGGACAGAGGTGTTTGTTCAAAAAATATGCACTGGGCTCTCATTCTCTGCCAGGCTCTGCAAGAGATATTGAAACAGGGCTGGGAAGTGGGGCTGGCTATGGGGAGGAGTGTTCATCTTAAATTGTCTTAGAAAAAGGATGGGGGGGAATAGTAGTACCTATAAATTCACTCAACAGGGTACATTAAGACTTTTGGAAGATAATGCTACTAATGCTTTTGAACAAGTTTGTTTCGTTAGGTAGACTTGTTGATAAATGTCTGCATACCAGCATATGTATGATCATCACTCCCTAACATCACTGAATATCTGTGAAGACCGACTACTTTGTAGAGTATTTCAGAAGAAAAAGGGAAACACTTTCATTTGTAATTTTTAAGAAACTTTGACTTATTACTTAACAATTGATCACTGAACAATATGTAAACAGATTTTAAACTACTTGTGATTAGTCTGAGGAGCCTTAAAACAAGCAGCAAATTATCTTGGCCAAATGGGGTAAGACAAAAGCAATACAGGATGCATAGGAAAGTTTTCAGCCAAAGAACTCTTACCCAGGCCACAGTTGTTAAGGGTTGACAATAATTCCTTAGTGAGGAGGACGTGGGAAGTAATACTAGAACCTACCCTATACATGTGTGGTATACATGTCTATGGAGCGATGAATCCAATATTTGCCTGAAAAATGAAATATGAGAATATATAGAAAAATTCAGAGAAAAGAGTAATTAAAAAGTATAATATTATGTCAGAATAAAACAGTATGCTACTGGCATATAAAAAAGAGACCAGGAGAAAGAAACAGGAAAAACAAAGAAGAATGAGTAAAAAACCTATTCAAGGTACATTTTGATAAACATGATTTTATAGTAGTTAAGAAAGAATACAACATTACATTAATAGAGTTAGAAAATAAGGTGGAAAAAAAAAAGACTAGTAGCCCAACAGAAAAATGATTAAAACCAATATGTGTGTCCAATAAA
>NW_012151496.1:177950-180970 GCF_000956105.1 Propithecus coquereli
CCTTTTATATTTCTTTGAATATAAAAATTAGCAAACAAAACCCCTTGGTGCTAAACTTTAGAAGGTTCTTGTAAAAAAGAATCATGTATTCGACCTTGGATTTTTAATTTAGACATTGGCTCTGTATGTTACTTGATTTAGTAGAATCATAATGCTTTAATTAGCTCAGGTATGTCAGATATATATCATAATCAGAAATGTGAAATTCATGATGATAAGAATGTCTTTTAAGAACCACCAGGTGATGATAAACATTCACATCTAGAAATCTCCCCAAATATGAAGTGTTAAGAGACCAAACAGATATCAGAAATTTGGCTCCTATCTTAAGCTTTTATATATGTACATGGTTTATTAAACAGTATGGACTTGTAAAAATTTGCCCTAATACACCAAATCATAAAATGTATTAACAAATAATCACAATATGAATAGACTATGACAAGGGACGTGTCAATGGTGTAAATCAAGAGTTCTCAAGAGTAATACCAACTCACTAGGAGAGATCAGACCTCCTAGAAAATATACTATTTTAGTTATTCATTGTTGCAGAAAAATTATCCCCCAAAATCGGTGACTTAAAACAACAAACGTTTATTATCTCACAGTTTATGTGAATGAGCAATTTGAGAAGAACTTAGCTGGGTGGTGCTGACTCAGAGTCTCTTATGAATCAAGGCTGCAGTCATCTAAAGTTGGCTGGGAAAGAGTATCTGTTCCCAAGATGGTTCATTCACATGGTTGTTGATAGGAGGCCTCAGATCCTCCCCGCAAGGGCCTCTATATAAGCTGCTGAGTGACCTCATGACATAGCAGCTGGCTTCCCCCAGAGTGGATAATCCAAAAGAGAGTGAGAGGGAAGCATGAGACCTTTGTAACCTAGTCATGCCATCACTTCTGCTAAGTTCTATCCATTAGAAGAGAGTCATGAAGCCCAGTCCACACTCAAGGGGAAGGAAATCGATTCTACCTTTTGGAGGGAGGACTGTTGAAGAGTTGTGGACATAATTTAAAATTATCACATGTAACATTTAAATTTGGTGTTCAAAAATATATACAATATTAATAGGTGGAGATTAAGAAGACTATTTCTGAAATAGGGAAGGGAGAAGGAAAGGGTAAAGGAAAAGATCAGAAGGAGAAAAAATAGCATGTCAAATCTAGAAAGGCCAGTACTTCTGTGGCATTTGTAGTTTGCAAAGATACAGAGGTTTATACTCAGAAAAAGATCACATAGTCAGTGATCATTCAGGCAAGCGACTACAGGAATCCTAGAGAAAGCAGAGTTGTTGTGTAGCAAGACAAGTTAAAATGACTGCTGCAGTTTATCGTCAAAAATAGATGGCAGATAATGGGTGGTAGCAATGGAGAGCATTAGGAGGAGATAGACATGGTGAAAGTATAAAACCCAGGCCTGATGACAAAATTGAGGGTATGTAGAGAAAAGAATCATATGTGATTCCAAGGTATTGAGGCTTTGATGTCTAAGAATGTAATGATGCCATTAACAGAGAGAAAATCGGAGAAAATGTTTAGTGAGTTTCTTAAACTTCTAGCTTCTATTTTGGACATGTTGCATTTGAGACGCCAGTGGGCCATATAAGTAAAGGTGTTGGACTGTCAGCTAAATTATAGGCTGACATTCAGGACAGGCCACACCAGGACTGTAAATAGCAATAGTGGCCGAAAGTATGGAAGTAGAAAGCAGCAGTAAGGAATAAAAGGTAAAGAGAGAACCAACCCAAAGATAAAAATCATTGAAACATTCTCTTTCAGGAGATGGAAAGAGCAAAGGGAATTAAGAAACAAGAGTTAGAAAGAGAGGAAAAGAAAAAAGAGAGAAAAATATTCAATTATAACCTAATTAAAGGCAGACAATATTTACAGAGAAGAAACTGAGGGATATTAAAAGGTTGCAGCCATGTCTTGACAGTGTGGACAATCTCACCAGGTTAGGAGAGGAAGGAAAGTGCAATTCAGACCGCACGGTTGGGAGGAAAGAGAAATAAGGAAGCAGAGACACATGATGGAAACTCCTTTTTAAAAAATGTGTAAGAGTAAAATAATAAGAAATAAAGAATGGTAGCATGAGACAATAGCAGATAGAGGCAAGCAACTCACCCTGAGGAGTGCTGTGTCGGAGAGTAGCAGAGAAGTAACCATCAATACAAATTAAAGGTATAAAAATTAAAGTAATAAAATTGCAAGGAGGCTCAAGATCACAGATTTTATTTCCTCTGAAGAAAACAAATTAGAAGTAAGGGTAGGTGAAAGTGGGCTTTTGAAGTTAGAAAGGTGGGAAGTTCACCCTAAACATCCCCTTATCAGGAAGGAAGCATCAGGGATTTATCCAGGAAAGGGGAACAAGAGGTTCAGTCCAGTTTTGAATGTTAAGCCATATGATAAACATGCGATTTTTTAAACTGATCTCATCTTTGTTTCCTCTCATTGATTACATAAATGTAATGTACTGATACACAGGTTATAGCAATCTGCAGCAGTTTCTTCAGCAGTAACAAGAGGGGTTGGGAGGAATGTACTTTTCCTACCTCTGGAGTTGAGGAAAGAATTTTCACAGGTGTGACCGATGAGTGCATTCTTTGGGTCACATTTCCTGCAGTGTTATTTTAAAGCACTTGTTTGCACTCCCAATTTCTTCAATCTCACTCTTAAAAATAAAACAATGTGGACATACGCTTTCATGTGAAACTAAGTTCTGGGAAATCAATGATTCTGGGCTCCAGGGATTCTGCTACTGTGAAACTGTGTAAATAAATCCTAAAATTTCTGGTGATTGAATTAGAATAGGTCTACTTTTACAAAAATATAAAAAGGCAGCTGACAAGGCAATCTTTTATTTTGGGAATGAGCTGCATATTATTTCAAACCACGTAGTAAACAACTGAAATAAACTATCTGAAAACACAACTTAGAAAAGAGAAAAGTTAGTATACTCGGCTCAATGAATGCAGTTATTGTTTCAATGTGGCAAATGATTTTGAAAAATGAACATATACTCA
>NW_012151496.1:181370-182443 GCF_000956105.1 Propithecus coquereli
TAAAAATATACATTAAATTCAGGCCAATAATGATCAAAATACAAGAGAGGTATTAGTGGAAGTAAAGTTTTTGAAAGTCCTTGTACTGTCTAGGTTGTACCGATAAAATTAAATTATAATACAGTCTAAGAAATCAGGAATGCAAATTTACTATTATATAAATGATACATGACAAACAAGCTCATAAATAGGGAAATTGAATAATCCTCCAAAAGAATGATCCTACGTTCTTTATGATCCTACAAAAGAATGGGGAGAAAAGAAAAAGAGAACAGATAAGGTAAGTAGAAGTAATCAGAGGTCCTGGAACCAATTAGAGGGACAACTGTACATCTACCCTTACATATATAAGCTATCTCTACATACACTTATTCTCATATGTATACTATTTTTAAGTAGTATTATTTTAAACACAACGGGGATTTGTCAAATGTAGCTTAAATAGACAAAATTTCATTGGGATAACGGTTAAAATAGTAAGTTTCATGATGTATACTGTAGAAGAAAAAATAAAATACAGGATGATTTTCATCCATTTAAATGTCAAAAATGCTCAAAGAGCAAATAAATAAATAAATAAATAACCCTTAACTGACTCATTTAATGAGCAAAATGTGTATCTTAGTACAAGAAATAAATTTTAAACAACTGTTTCTAAACACAAAATAATGATACCTTATCATTTCTTTGTATTTTAAACTCCTTTTAAACATACCTAAGATATGTGTGATTTTTCTTAAATTCAGATGGATATTTCCTAACGTATCATATTAATTCATTCAAAATAAAATGAAAGAGACTCCTGCTTCAGACTGTATTAGCTTATATTAGACCAACTCTTCTAATGAAAACAATAAAGGCTGAACAACAGTTCTAAAAACAAATAAGGCAACCAGAACTTGTATGATCAAGATCATATATAAAGGGACACTGGAGCAGACCAGATTTTCTCTGCCATTTTTCACATCATATATTTTTACATTTGCTAATTCAAAGGGCACAACACTGAGGCCAAACAGTAAGCTGTGGTCAAGAACTTCTATCAACCTAAGAAGGATAAAGAAAACAAAAAC
>NW_012151496.1:182493-185170 GCF_000956105.1 Propithecus coquereli
AAAAAAAATTCTTAAATACAGAATACTCTTCCTTGACTTCTCAAAAATATTATATAGAACATAATTTGAATTTGGTGTTATTTAAGTGTACTCTAAGACAACTTTAAAGGCTACTGAGAGTGGCAGTCACTATATTCTAGGGACTTGTGCTGCTACGCTTATGGTACTCTTCTGCATGCTTCTCATAGCTTTTCTCTTGCTTGTTTTTCTCTTAGATGTCAAGCTAACACTTTCTTTTCTTGTCAATGTGGCTTCTTGTGTTTTAATTTGATACTTGTAATCTGACCTAGGTTTGGAAAGAAGATTAAGGAGATTGAATTGTGTATGAAATAACAGTAAATGGGCTCTGGAATAGGACCAGGAGGCCTTTCCACCAATAAGCTTTTGTTTATCATCACAACTATTTTGGATACTCTAGACTAGATGATTCATTTCTTGGTTCTCACATCATTCTAGATGAATGGACACTACAATAAGGCAGACAAATCCAGAAAAGTAGAATGTTTGGATTATGCTTTTGGCATAAACAATTAATGAAGTTAATTGGATTATGGTTTTGGTATAAACAATTGGATTGGATTATGCTTTTGGTATAAACAATTAATGAAGTTATTTTAATCAACGGTTGTTTTTCTATTTTTGTTTTGATTTTTTTAACCTATGTTATGTGCTGTGTCATTGGTTACTGGTTTTGGAACACATTTTTCCCTAATTCAGTTGAAGCTCCTCTTAAGAGAAATAACCACACTATATACAAAGGAAAAACTCTGAACATGAACTTCACATGTTTATTTTTAGAGTATATAATGCTTTGATATGTGAGTGTGTGTTTAAGTACTCTGATGCAACAAATGTGTTTGAACCCATATTGCTTGTAAAAGTAAAAAACAAACAAAAACTAGTAAAAGCCAGATTGAATTGGCAAATCTACCTGAGGATATAAAAAAGACACATATCTTATGAAGGGAAATGTACAAGTCTAAAAAAAGAAGATAGATAAAATAGAATTTTATGCAAAGCTAAAATAATAAAAATTAAAGGGACCTTGAAATATCATTGAATCTATCCCTCTACCTTCCCAAGAACATGGCTATTTCAGCTAAACCAAATTTGTTCTCTTCATGCTCAATAGTAATAATTTCTTCAACATCTTTTTGTAATCTTCTTTCTCACTGATCCAGGTTTTGGATGACATTGTTGTTTTCCCACATTCCTTCTGAGTTACACAGTCCACACTCTAAAGCATTTTCGAAGGCCCTGGTTATAAATGAGTTAAGACCTAGGCTTTGGAGTCAGAGACTTAAGGTTCCAGTCTTGGATCCACTACATTCATCTTGAAATCTCAATCTCTTTATCTGAAAAATGGAAAAATAATACCTGCCCCACAATGGTTTTAAAGATCAAGTAAAATACTCTCTTAAGCGTGCGTGCAGCATAATGCCTAGTACACAGTGAAAACTAAGTGACAGAGCTGAGATTCAAAGCCAGGCAGTCCGGATCCAGAGTCTGTGCTCACAACCACCACCCTAACCTGGCTCAGACATCTGTGTTTCTGAAAGGCACACTATCAGATTTGCCCCTGCTTATTTCTAATACTTTTCGGGCCAAACAAGCTATGCTTTATTTGAATCCTAAATTCTGAGGGCCTGTTACCCTTTCCAATATGTCATCTACTGAACAAAAAGCTTAAGGTTTGTATTCTTTTCCAGTAAAAAATACAATTTGTTAATTTAAACACCAGATGGTTGAGGACAAACCCCTGTAGAATTCTATTTCTTACGTTCCCTAAAATGACACACATTCTTAATTAAAATTTCTTCAAGTATGTTCTCACAAGTATAAGACACCTGCATACACTAGATTATATTTGTACATTTTGCATGGCATGTGTGTGCATTTTCTCGGCATACACTATACATATATGTTAAGTTACAGAAAGTAGATTATATTTTCCCAATGTACCTATGAGACTGTCATCCTAAATAAAATCAAGAGATTGATCAGAATCTAAATAGATCACATGTACCATCTTACTATATTCTATCAGGGAAAAAAAAAAAAGATCTTAGGACTTAAGTCTGCAAATTCTTGTCAGATCCATTGTTTCCTGATTTAGATATGGAACACTTGGAGAGCCACTTAAATCAATGGGCACCGCAATTACTGAAGGCCATCGGCTACATATATACAACATTTATGTGATTAAAGCACAAAAGTCACACTGTTAAATATAAGCTCTGAAAGAATGCTTCTTCCTCATCCTTAAATTAACCTTCTATAGAAAAACACAAAAGACCAAATGGGAAAGAACACAGCATACTTCATGGAATAAATAATACTGTTCTTTGACTACCATAAAACATACTGACTCAGGTTAAAATAAGGTGAGCAGGAACCAATTATCTTTTAGCATTTACAGTACTTAAAGTGATGAGAATGTCAAATCACTTCCAAAATAGAGAAAACTAGGATGGCTGTAATATTAAATATATTGAGGCCTCACACATATACATACGTGCACTATAAATTACTCTTTGGAGGCTCCTTTTATATTTCTTTGAATATAAAAATTAGCAAACAAAACCCCTTGGTGCTAAACTTTAGAAGGTTCTTGTAAAAAAGAATCATGTATTCGACCTTGGATTTTTAATTTAGACATTGGCTCTGTATGTTACTT
>NW_012151496.1:185220-186499 GCF_000956105.1 Propithecus coquereli
TCACTCCATCCCACTGAAAGGCAGTGATCTAAAAATAGCTTGATTCTTTGGTTGATGTTGTGCCTTGTGTTTATACAAAAATGCAATATCCAGTTTGGAAGCAGAGTAGCAATAAGTTCGGTTGGGGACATACTAAGTTTGGGGTCTATGGGACAATGAGGCAAGGATGTTCAAAAGACAGTGGTCCTGAAATGGCGATGATGGGCAGCACCTCATTCTTTCTGACCTTCGTCTCAATTCTCAACATGTAACAAATGACCTACAGAGACCCAGTATCTCCATTTCTGAGTCTCCAAAAGTATAGAGCACACCCAATCCTGCTTCACATCTGAACAGGGCTAGTGATGAGTATTCCAAGGAATCCTGTTATTCCTGCAATGTTGTGAGGCTGGCAGAGAATTCTTTTCTGAGCTAGACACAGACTGGGAGGAGAAGAGCATCAGAAAGCTGCACCGAGTAGGTTCGAGTATGCCAGAGCTCCTTGTTCCTCTCAGGCATTAATTCTAAGGGGAAATACAGAGAAAGTTATGTTGGATCCTTGAAAACCCTATGTAACCCAAAAATTTCAGCCAAATACCCAAAAGGGGAGGAAGAATATATCATTAGCCACCAAGACCAACTGAATAGAGGAAGAAAAGAAATGTGTTACAAGCAAGGAGTATAAATGATATAATCTTTGAAGTTTCTGATAATGCTAGTTAAAAATATATAGTAATTCAGATATTTTCCTTATTCATTCAGGTCTTCTCTTTGCCTCAAATTGATTGTTTTGCTTGATTATGCTGTATTTATAACACCAAAATTTTCTAAGTCTTAAGGCTGCTGATTAGAAAATAGTTCAGGCACTATTTCTATTTTATACTTGTTTAATGCCTACCTGCCTGCCAAAAGCACTACTGTTGTGAACTGCCTCGTGACTTGTTTCATTCTTCGTCTGCTGGATATCTTAGAGTTGCTTACATTTCTTTTTTACTGAATCATTATCCTACTAGTTCAGACAAAAAGAAAGTGTGACTAAGAAATTCCAGAATATAAATCTACCAAACAAAAGATTAAACACTTTGACCTGACTTTGACAGCTAACTTAATAGTGAGGTTTTTGGATTGTTTTGCTTTTTTTGTAGATATCTGCAGAATTTTTCAGATGGGGATTGTCATTGGGATGTCTGTCAAAAGTTCTAAGAAAATTTTTCTGAGCCCTCTGTCCCTATATTCTATTTGTAGAGAATAAAATATAAGTAAATGTCAGAAATTTTCATCTCTTTTAAGGGCTTTCCTA
>NW_012151496.1:197969-199101 GCF_000956105.1 Propithecus coquereli
CAAAAGCCAAGAGAAGAATAAAAAACAAAAAACAAAAAACGGACAACAGAAAGAGGCCTATATGTGATCCAGATATCGGTGTTATCAGAAACAAACTTAGACATAACTGCTATTAAGGTATTCAAGAAAATAAATGCCAAGAAGAAAAATTTCACCAGAATATACACACTAATGGGAATTATAGGACTAAAAAATACCAACACCAAAATTAAGAACTCAAAAGATGGGTTTAATAATGAATTAGACTCAACTGAAAAGATGATTAATGATTTAAATGTAGCAATGTAGAAAATATCCAGAATAAAGTAGGGAGAGAGAAAATTATAGAAAATATAAAAAATGAATATTGGAGATACATGGGAAATGATTAAAAGTAAAAAAAAGATGTATGTCAGGCCTGTAATTAGAATTCCTAGGAGAAGAAGAGAAATAGAATAAGGCAGAAGTAATATTTGAAGAGACTTCTGAGACATTTCCAAAACAGCAAAAAACTTTTAAGGCATAGATTCAAGAAGTTCTACTATGTCAAGTAGAAAATAATAGAAAAAAAGTGCTCAGCTAGTTACATCACATTAAAGCTTTTGAAAACAAGAGACAAAAAGAAAGTCTTAAAAGTAGACAGAGAAAAAAGATATGTTACCTTTAAATAAGCAACAATAAAAGTCAGTTGACTTTACAGGTGAAACTATAAAAGCCAAAACATAACGAAATGACTCAGCTAGTTACATCACTTAAAGCTTTTGAAAACAAGAGACAAAAAGAAAATCTTAAAAGTAGACAGAGAAAAAAGATATATTACCTTTAAATAAGCAACAATAAAAGTCAGTTGACTTTATAGGTGAAACTATAAAAGCCAAAACATAATGAAATGACTCATCAAAGTCATTATATGCCTAAACAATAACAACTAACCTTTAATTCCATGCCAAGTATAAATTTACCTTTAAAAAAAAGAAAAGATAAATAAAAGCATTTTAAGAAAATTCCAAGGGGATTTATTATCAATAAACTGGTACCAAAAGAAATCCAAAGGGAATTCTCTAGGAAGAAGGAAAATCATCTCTATCCAAAGAATGTTGACAAATAATAAAAGGAAGAGCAATGGGTAGATATGTATGTATAACTAAATGAA
>NW_012151496.1:207881-209510 GCF_000956105.1 Propithecus coquereli
TTTCCTTAAGATACAGGATTAAACAGTTATACTTTTTGTATTCCAGCAGGAAATTGAAGTTATATTCTCACTTCAAGAAGACATTTTGTTTTCTGTTCAACATTAGTCAGCTTCAGCCTATTGCTAGCTTGCTGTTGACTATTGTCCCAACACCTGTTACAACCTGCTTTATATTTTTCTCTATGTTTTAACTAACCAAAACAAGATATTAATATATCCAGGATAAGATTTGATGACATCACTGTCTTACTCAAAAACATTTCATGATTCCCCACCATTCGCTTCTACAAAATCAGATGGAAGCACCTCTACAGTTGGGCCTCAATGAACTCCTCTCAACAACCCTGCCTCCCTTTTTTCCTACCCTATTCTACTTCTCCCACATTCAGTGCTGTCTGAAAATGTCAAGCTCTCCACCATATATCTCCTACTGCTCAAAATTTATTCATCCCAAATGGCCTGTTAAAGAAGTGACCTATGTGACGCTTTCCCAGTTACTTATTTTGTGTCTTTCACTCACCTGTCCCAGCATAGGGAAATTGCGTAATAACTGCCTGTAAAGTTTGTTTGAAAAGACTAAGTGTTGGGAGGTTCTGCTGCTTAGCAGGGTAGATAATCTCCTGTTTTATTAGGTCCTGGGTTAGCATCTAATCAGTCTTGTTCTTATCTCACATTCTGTGTTTACCCACTCCTTTGCTTCTGAATCTTATTCAAGTTACTTCCATCTGTTTCTCCCCTATGCCCTCAGGGTCAGGACTGTTCTCCGCGTCCAGACACTGTGTTTGAGTTCTAATGTGAACCCTAATCTAGAGACACTGAGACATGTCTGTAGCCTGGGTCTCAGTGGCTGCAGTTATGGATCAACCATCCCAAGGCTGTGGTGAAAGTGGTAACTTAAAGGCTCCTATAACTTGGTCTCTGTGCCTGCTTTCTGATCCCAACTTTGATGTCTCTGATGCCAACTTCAAATGACAACACCATTATTCCAATTGCTCAGGCCAAAAATTTTTAAGTCACCTTGTAATCTTTTACTTATTTCATACCCCACATTTAACTACCTTCAAAATATATCCAAAGCCTAGCCATTACTGCCACCATCTTGATCATCTAAGATACCATCATCCCACATCTGAATTATTTTAACAGTCTCTGATATGGTCATTCTTAGACCCCTACGGTCAATTTTCAATACCGCAGTATAAGATTAAAAGTATCCCTTTAAGATATACCATGTTTGAAATTGATCATGCCTGTTTTTGTTCAAAATTCTCTAGTGGATCCCCAATTTACAAAGTATAAGCCAAGTTCCTTATAATGGCCCCTGAGGACCTCCGATGTCTGGCTTTCATGTCACCTCTCTGAACTCATCTTCTCCTCATCTTTCCTTTGCTCTTTTAGGCCTAGCAACTGGCCTCTTTGCTGTTCCTTTAACAAACAAGAAGACATGTCCCTGTCTAAAGCTCCTACTATGTCTGGTGTCTTCTGCCCACAAATATATGCACAGCCTATTCCTTCTTTCCTCAAATCTTGGCTCAAATCTCACTTTCTTAAGGCCTACTCTGAGCACCCTATTTAAAATTGCAAACTATCTCCCACCACCACTCCTAATTTCCTTTAACCAACTATTTT
>NW_012151496.1:209560-210751 GCF_000956105.1 Propithecus coquereli
AAGTGAGTGGAGGGAGGTGGAAGGAGATAAAGCACAAAGGTAAAGGACTCTCAGCACAAAGAGCTTCACACATTCCATGCTTATGAGTTGGATTCCATCTGGCAGATAACCAGGAATCAAACATAACAGTACCTGCCCAAAAGGGCTTTCATGAGCATTCAGTTGGTTTGCATCATGCCAGCCTGGAGTGGTCTATCAGAGCTAATTGTGCTACAAGGGTGCAAAACCCCAGCAGGCTATGTCTGAGCCCACTACCTGGGCTCAGATACACCAGACCTTTTACTTCCTACTTCTAAAGCCTAGAATAAATCATTTAACTTCTTTGTTCTTCACTTCTGAAAGGGGGCAAAAGAAGTACCTGTCATAGAGAACTATGGTGAAGATAAACGTGTTAGTACATATAACGTGCTTAGAACACTGCCTGGAACATAGCACTAAACATGAGATATTATTAGTGTCATTAACGAATAAATTGTATTTCTCCTTCCCACTGGAAAAGCAGCTTGCTATAACAGTCTTAGAAGTCCAGATGCCCAAATACTATCAGTCCTTTACAGTTACTAATCAGTTGAATAACTTTAGACTTTTGAACTTTCTCAATGTCTCAGGGCCCATTTGTAAAAAGACAAATCACAAACCTCAATTTTTTTTTTTCCAGTAATTGCTCCAGGATTTCAGCATGCTGAAATATGACTACTATGACTCACATACTGATTTTTTTTCATGATTATGGATTTTTTAGTAGCACATATTGGATTGATATTTAGCCAATTGTCAATGTTTTTGCCTTTTATGTTTATTTACTTGTTTGAAATATTGCTCGTGTTTGAGTTCATGGGGTAAAAAATCAAAATGTAATTAATAAGAAACTAATATAGCCCAAAGGAAAGTTTTTGCTTTGAAAGAAAATATACCCTTACTAATTTTTTTTTACTGCTAATTATACAAAAACAGTTATGAGGCTTTTTTTTATTTCTAAACGATTACTACCATGAGAACTTCATCATATCAGCACTGGCATATCAAGGGGTAGGGAGATGAGTAAGAGATGGGTAGAGGTAGCAGGAATGAGAAGTATATTATCATTGATATTATTTACAATTGCCAACACATGCTATAGTAAAAAGCAGACTGCCTTCTAGTCAATCTTATTATTGTTTTCAAATTCCCTATAGACAAGGCAGCTCCTGC
>NW_012151496.1:214036-215433 GCF_000956105.1 Propithecus coquereli
GCTGGCGAAAGACAGACTCATCTCCCTCACAGTTGAGCCCAGCAGAAACCAAAGGACAACTTCATTATCTGACTGCCCTTTTCTTCCTGCTTCAAATTTCCCCTATATTTGAACTCAGAGAACTCATTTCCTTTCAGTGCCTCCTGACTTGGTCTGCATTCTAGGTACTATACCTCATCTACTTATCATAACCTGTCAGGTCCAGGTAAGTTACTTCAGACTTCTAGTAACAACCCAATGATGTCCTGTATGTGGTTTATTTGGAAACCAATGTTTCCACATCTCCACCTACTGATGTCAACGCTAGACCCTCTCAATCAGGTCTTTTCCATTTAGGAATGTTGGGTCATTACTACTTTCCAATTATGATCATTCTGGTTTCACTACACTCTGTTATCACTTACCAAAGTCATACCTATCATTAAAAAAAGCAGATTATTCATCAGTAAAATGTGGATAATGAAAGTACATATTTCACAGGGTTGTTGTGAAGATCACCCTAAGATAATGCATGTAAAGGGCTTAGCACCGTGCCTGACACATAAGTGCTCAAACTGTATTGTTACTAGATTATATAATATAAATCCATTACTCAAAATCAGATGATAGCTCCAATCCTGATAATAAAAGTCAACCAATTTTTTCAAGATAATTTGAAGAGCGACTACTTAAAAGACATCAATGATTGATATAAAAGTATACATCACATGATGGATCTGTAGCAACTATGGAAGAGCAGGGAGAATCCTTTAAATACAATGTCAGTCTGGTGTTATAGCCCTCATCATCTCAAAAGGCACCCACAGCAAACTCCATTACATTTTACATATTATTGAGAGGACAGACAAGGAGAGTAATATGTTCTTATTCTCATGAAAGTTAACTTTTGATAAGATGCCTCAATGTGTACCTAAGATCCTAAGCTTATCACTTCCATATTAATTTTGAACAAGAATGCCTAAAGTCCACTTATCTCCTCTTTGCCCATGTTCCTTTAACGCCCTATTGGAATACTATCTGGTCCTTCTCCTTTGCAGAGTTATTTTCCCAGCTTAGCCCTAAAAACATTTGAGTCTGTAAAACTGTTAACTTCTATCCCTCTGGAATTTAGGTGTTATTTAGGCATTAGAAAAGCTCAGTATTTTGTGATAATGTTTTATGATGCCAATTAGCTTCGCCAATTCAACAAACTACTAAAGAAAGGAATGTCGTCAGAAAAATAGCACACATATTATCAATAAGTATTAAAGAACTAAATAAGTGTTTGGTTTTTATTTTAAACTTGTGGCAGGAAAGAATGTGAGTAAACATAAACAATCATAATAAATAAGCATCATACTTCAGAGATCCCATAATACACAGAACTAAGTCTTGTGCCATAGTCAATAACAATCTCT
>NW_012151496.1:225518-226382 GCF_000956105.1 Propithecus coquereli
GATAAAGTTGAATAGACAAGATAAAGCCAGGTATGGAGGGACAAAAGAGATTTTTGTGATTCAACAAAACTTGTGTTTAAAACAATTAGTCTGGCAGTAGCAGGGGACTGAAGGAGAGACAGGTAGCTAGGAGAGTCTTTCAGCTTTCAAACACTCAGTGAGGAAGTCAGAAGACTACTCAAGAGACAGTTCAAAGAAAGAACCTCTGAGATTTGGTTACTTGACAGCATATAGTTGATGAAGGAATTTAAGAATCAAAGATAATTTGGAAATTTCCCTTAGAAATCAAAATCTGTCTATTGAAGCTCACACTTTATTTTTCATAATGCCCACACAATGTTATTCATTCAATCATTTGCCTAAAATTAAAATAAATTTATTTATTTATTAAAGTTAATAATCTATTGATATGTACCAGGGACACATGCTGAAACTTTCATAAACTTCTCAATCATTGTAGAAGAAGGTACCATCTTCTTCCCCATCACCTTTCACTCAAGTTCAGTGGTCTCAACAAGGGAAGTAACAGGGGAGATTTGCTCCCCAGGTAACAATATATGGAGACATTTTTAAATGTAACCACCTGTAGGAGGGCTACTGGCATCTTGTGAGTAGGGAGACCAGGGATGCTGCTAAATATGATGCAAAGCATAGGACAGCCACCCATAATAAGGAATAATCCCACCCAATATGTCAACAGTGCCAAGGTTGAGAAATCTTCACCAAGTTGCATTCATATTCATGATATACCACTAATTAATAACCTTCAACAACATTCATTAAAGTTCTCTTTTTCACATTACACTCATTTTTAACAAGAAATAAGGTCCGTATTCACTTGACAGAATCAATCCATATGCTTAC
>NW_012151496.1:226432-228240 GCF_000956105.1 Propithecus coquereli
AAGGAAAACTTCACCAGATCCACCAACATATTTCCTTTCAGAGATTAAGAAAAATGTAGGTGTTTTAAATTTATGAAAGCATCAAAGCACCTTATACCCAGACCATATACCTTAGCCTTCTGGGGAAAGTCTTTTGGGTACATTAAGAAGAGACAGAAATCTCAACTTTTAACAGGGACCCAATGCCACTCCCTCAGGATTTATGCTACACATACAGAGATTATTTTATTAACATATGTATCTGTTGTACTGCTCCTTATTTTCGTACACATTTCAAATTTTTCATTTCAAAGTAGAATGTTATTACCTTTCTGGCTTCTTTTATCATCTTCCGAATAGTTTCCTTTATTGTAAGTAGGTGTGCTCTTGGTGGATGAAAGAGGAGGTCTATATGGGTTCCCCCTAAGAGTCCAGGCATCACATATGGCCAGCCTAAGTCAAGATTTGGAGCTTCCACATCAGACTCAATAGGCCAGTAAGTCCCTGAAGATGAGGTATCATCACAGGAATTATCAGTACCATGTGCTGTATTTTGTGCAACTTTCTGGACATTTTTCAAAATATAATTAATTTCTTCCTCAGCTAGAAAGTCTGAGACTCGTTCCTTGACAAGAAATTCTTGATATGCTTCTAACCCATATTCAATCAGAGTATCAATGGCTACTCGATACCATTCCTTGTAGTGCGGCTCAATGTAGTTGTCAGATTTACACTCATCATTCAATGAGGAAAGCAACGATGAGGTCTCCATGGCTGCAAGCATTTGACTATGGCACTTTCAACTGTCCATTCATGCAGTAGTGAGATGTATCTGATATTTGAAAAGAAGGAAATTAAGATCAGTTAGAATTCTGTAATCAAATGTTTTAAGACACATGCCAACTGTTACTTTTACATTTATTCATTTCCATTACTAGCAGCTCAAAATGACATATATTTCATATCCAAAATGACATTAATAGCACCATAATTCACATATCTAACACAAATAAGCTAAACAGATTTCCTTTACAGACTGCTGTTTGATTTTCCTTTTCCAAGGTGTCTCTACTTTCAAATTTTCACCTAAGATAATACACCTTCTTTCTCTGACATCCAGAAAGTCTTTAATCTGGGACTACATATGGCGGTATCAGTTGCTATAAGCCGTTTGGGTATTAAAACAGCATTAGAATACAATCAATGCCTAGCCAGCCATTTATACAAGTCTCTACTGAGTACATGTTATACCTATAATAATATGCTAGATCAAATGTAAAAAGTACAAAACACTTGTCTTCCAGGAACTTATTAATTAGTTGAAGAGACAAATTGTACACACAAAACTGTTAGTTACTATTTTGAACAAAGCCGTGTATTGCTAAGAGCCAATATGAGTAATGCCTGGATTCAGTGCTTTAAGAATAAAAGCAAGTTGGGACCAGTATGGAGTAAATGAGTTTTGGATAGCCCTGTGCTGGAGGTGGGCTTCAGGTGAACATGGGGTGATGAGTAAGAATCTGATCAGGCCAAGAAGAAATATTTTCATCCCACACAAGGGTAAAAATAAGCAAAAGCACAGAACAGATAAGAGCTTAGTATATTCAGGAATCAGAAAGAAAGAAAAAAAAAAACTTGGCATGCTGGAAAACAGCTTCCTTTTATTAGGATTTGGAGATAAAGTTGAATAGACAAGATAAAGCCAGGTATGGAGGGACAAAAGAGATTTTTGTGATTCAACAAAACTTGTGTTTAAAACAATTAGTCTGGCGGTAGCAGGGGACTGAAGGAGAGACAGGTAGCTAGGAGAGTCTTTCAGCTTTCAAACA
>NW_012151496.1:231079-250480 GCF_000956105.1 Propithecus coquereli
ACAATCTTTATCTTACTGGGTCATTCTAAGAAATAAATGAGGTAATGCACTTCAAGTGCTTAGCTTTTAATATTACTATTATTTTTGTTATTATGACCATTTTTCGTATTCACAATCTGTTACAATCTAATTAATATAAATATGCAAATAAGTTTGATCATAAGACATTTTAAGATAAAAAAGATAATGTTTTCTGTCATGCCATTGGCAATGTCACATAATTTATAATTATTTAATCACTGCAGTATAAGACAAACAACCAAACCCAGTCAGTTTGTTTATGGTTTCTGACCTCAGAAGATTCATTGAAAAGACTTCTGAAATAATAGGTCAGTGGAAAAATGCTCCAAAGGGAAATTTACAACTTGCTTAAATCACAAATAGTTTGAGGCTATAATTACCTAATGTGCAAGCAGATGACCCAAAGTCAGGACTTTGATGGAAAGAAATAGAAAAAGGATCACAGGTGCTAATACTGCTGCGGTCCCTTTTCCAACATCTTTCTAAAGCTGTTTTTCTTCAACTGTTGAATGCTGTTATGGGTTGCATTGCACCCTCCAACAAGATATGCTGAAGATCTAACCTGCAATACCAGTGTATGTGACCTTATCTGGAAATGAGGCTTTTTCAGACATAATCAAGTTAAAATGAGTTCATATTACATCAAGGAAGACCCTAATCCAAAATGATTGGTATCTTTATAAGGAGAGAGGAGACACAAAGACAGACACACAAGACAGACACAGGGGGAGAACTCTAGGTAATGACAGAGGCAGAGGTTGGAATGCCAAGAATTGCCAGTAACACCAGAGATAACAGAAAGGCAAGGAGCAGATTCTCCCCCCGAGCCCTTCAAAGAGAGCATGGCCCTGCCAACACCGTGACTTCTAACACTTAGTCTTCTGAACTATAAAGGAATAAATTCTGTTGTTTTAAGCCAATATTTGTGGTACTTTGTCACAGCAGCACCAGGAAACTAATACAAATGCATACAAAAATGATTTTTATTTTAACTTCAAACTTTTTAAATAAAAGAACTCAATAAATAAAAGTAAATTTAACATCTAGAAATGTGGGGGTTTTTGTAGTTTGTGTGATATAATGGAACTAGTTCACTGATATAACTTCAATGTTAAGCAAATGTCATTAAGAAACATTTTACAATCTTTCAAATATTGACAAAAAAATTCTCAAATCAGTCTTTCATGTTTTGGTAATTGACTTTATAATGTATACCAAAATGTCTGCCTATAGAAGGTAAGGAAATGTTTCATAAAGGATTGCTTCAGAACAGCTGTCTTACAAAATCATAATCCATGTCCCATAACAGTTGAAAGTCAGATATCTCTTCTTTCTCCAAATGTTTAGCAGTCAAGATTGTGTTTGCCTTTGAATTTGATTACCAGAAATTTAAGATGACAATTAAAACATTAAAGAATCTACTATTAAATTAAAAATCCACTATAATACTCAAGCTGTCAACTGCAATTTATATCTAATTTTGGCATCCAAACTCATTAAAAGATTCTAAAGTGGCTTCACAATAACCTTTATGACAAAATGGACCAACAGCACAGATTATAGTCATCCACGCTGCATGATTTTCAGCAGGCCAAGGAATACGCGAACACATGCCACACTCAGTCACAGGGTATTGGGTGCAAACATCTCCATACAATCATCACCAGTAGAATCAGCCATCTTATCAAACTCATAAAAAGGACAAACATAAATGCCTCCAATTTATTTTATAAATTCCAAATGGAAATTCCATTTGTGCATTACCTACTCATTTCTTAATCTCCTTAATTTCTTTTAATTGAAGGGTGGAGGTAGCAAGCAATATCACTTTCATACCAATGTAATGCCAGGGTTTGTTTACATTAGCTGTTATTCAATATATTTGCCAGCCCTGATCTAAACTATAGAAATTTCAGATATCAGGGGGAAAAATTTCCCAATATATGTCAATGACATTAAAAATAACAATTCACTGTCATTTAGAAGCACTTATTGCATAATTCCTATAGAGAAATTCATGAGAAAAACAATTAACAGTTTACTGAGAGAGCTTATACTAAATGTTCAATTCCAGAGGATTACTCTATGCATGGTTTAAAATGTAAATCAAAAGTAAATTGTTCTTTTAGCAACATTTAAACTACTTCTGAACTGCATTCTATCATGATATCAGCATTCCGGAAGCCCTATGAATGGGACAAGGCCATCCTGATGAAGTTGTATTTTGTGCTGGCCCAAAGTACTTCCTTCTTGGTCTGGCCCTGATCAGTAAGTGCAACAATTATTTGGATGAATAAATAGAAACCTATTGATACAATCTGAAGAAGTGAACGATAGTATATAAGCTAGTTGCCAGAATAAACATTCGAAATGATGTTAAGGTGGTAAGAAAATGAATCAACATGAATGATATTAAGCTCAAGTTTGAATTTACATCAAAATTAACTATACAAGTACAGTATTGGGAAGGGTTTAGGTCCATGAAGAACAGTTGAAAATTCAAATGCTTAGTCCAAAAAGAACACTAAGAGAGACACATAAGATTAGTCTTCGATTATACCAAGTGGGGAAGCAGAAGTATTTTAAGGACCAAATGACAAAAATCACAGGTATTCTCAGTGGCACAGTGGCTAAGATGGCACAGGTTTTGACTTCTGCTCTGCCACTTCTCAGCTGTACAACCTCAGTCACATTATTTAAGGTTCTCAGTCTCATATTCCCAACCAGGAAAATGGGTAAAATAACAACCTCAAAGGGTTTCTATGGGGACTAAATGAGATGAAAACTGCCATAAAAACTGCTCAAAAAAAAATTGTTAGGTAATAAGTAATAATCTGGGAAGCAGTTTTCTTTAACAATAAAGCTGTGTAAAACTATACAGCTCTTCTCAGTTTCTCGAGTCAGCCTTCAAAGTTCAGCTTTATTACACAGGGCAAGGTATAGGAGGGTGGGGGAACTGGGGAGCTTCCATGCCCTCTCCTTGGCACATCACCCTCTCAGCAAGTCAATGTGTTCACCAACCTGGAAGCTTCAGCTTCATTTTTTTTTTTAAGCTAACTAAACAACATTATATACACCTGTGTTCAAATGCAAAAGCAAAACAAGAATGTTGAAAGCTGCCTCTAATGGTTTTAATAGCATGCAAAAATGCTTGTTATGAAGCTATGTGGATAACAAGCAGACTACAAAACTATAGAAGAGTAAAATTATAATTGGAGAACATTCATCCAAAAACAAAAGGAAAACACATACACACACACACACACACACACACAAAATGAGGATAGTTTTCTTTGATTGGTGATTCTACAGGTGATATTGTTGAAGCTTCTTTTCACTTTTCTGTATCTAACAAATACTTATCAATGAACATGCATTATTTGACAATGAGGAAAAAGAAATTTTTCAAAAGAAGTACCTTAATAGTTATTTTTGGAATAGCCACTTTTTTTCTCATTCATGTACTGAGTTGACTGGAATTGGTGATTCAAAACCCTGTATGTCAAAGTTTAATAATTCTTAAGAGCAACATATTAACAAGTAAAAAATATCCAGAAACTAAAGCTATATGAGTACGGGAACCACAAAGGAAAAAAAAAATTAAAAATAACCTGATGCACTTAACTGGGAGTTAGTAAGCAGCTCAGTGACACACAATATCATCCCTGACTCTCAGGCTAGTACAACGGGCACTGCATGGAGTTCTCACAGCCACCCCCTACACATGCTATCACTTCTCATGCTTTATTTAAAAGCATCATTCTCTATCCTCTCCACCAGACTATGAGCTCTGTGAGGACAGCGATTGTGTCTCTTTAACACAATTCTAAATGCTCAGTAAGTACATAATTGTTAAATAAGTTAATAATACACTGCCTTAATAACTCAAGGTAACTGAAGGAGAGTTGACCTTAATAACTCAAGGTAACCGAAGGAAAGTTGATTAAAGCAGCAGCCAGAAAATGCTGAAGGCAAAAATTTTTAACAATACCCACGCAGAACTTTTTAAGATTTAAATACATATTTGCTTATGTTAAATGGAGGTTAGTTTTTTGGCAATATGAAATATTAGCCATTTGTGAAGGGCTTCTGAAAGAATAATCAGAAATGTATTGAGCACTGTAAAAGTAATTAGGTAGATTGGTAGATCCCTATCAAAAACGTAATGAGAACTTTGTCAGAAGAATGGAGGTGATATCATGTCTCTTTTGGAGATTCTCCCTAAATTTTTTTTTTACTGTTTAATTATGTTAAAGTCATTCTCCAAGCAGTTTCTGACCATTGAAATTAATTGTAATGAAATAAAGTTCTTTATTTCTAAGTCTTCTGTCTCTCAACACCAGTAGTGATACAAATTAGCCACAAAGCATTATTGATTTTTCCTGTGTTTCTGGTATCAGTTTTGTTACTATCTAAATTTATTTCAACAGGAAGAAAGGATTAATTGGATGCTTAAATAGATTATGATTACAGATGTTTGGTATATAATTAAGGTGAATTGGACTAAACTATATATTCCAGAGCAGCCCCTGGGAAGTTGAAGTCTGTATTTTCCAGCTCGACAAAACAGAGAAGTGAAAGGCTAAAGTTCATCCAATAAATCATCCAGATATGAACCCAGATTCTGGTTTCAAGAAGAATGTATATCTCTCAACTCTACAGGTAGGCAAAACTTGCAGCTGGATGAGGATCTCCTTTTCTTGAAAACAGTAAATAGTGGCTATTGTTAATTCCAATGGTATCTGAAAATCACTGCTAAGATATCCTGAATGCTGGGTTCTAGAACAGAAGACGAAGAATTTCCCTCAAACATCATCAAAGCTACTGATTTTCCTATTGCCAGTCAGGGTTTGGATGTGGGAGTCTGCTTGTCTCTCTTCACTCTTCTTTCTCATTACTCTCCCAGGATGATTCGTCTTATATCCACTGACGACTTGCAAATCTCCAGACTTAAGTGCTCCCTTAAATTCTAGACGCACACATCCTATTGGTTTGTGGATATTTTCCCTGGCTATCTAACAGGTTTTCTTTCCTCCTCCTCGTTTAACATCCTGAGTTAATTCCCACCTTAGAATCTTTGCTCCAGTTGTTCATTTGCCCGAATGCTCCTTTTTTCCCCCTTTCCTATCTTATTCCTGTGTCACCTTCTTCGAGACGTCTTCCAGACTACTCATTTTAAAGAGAACCCACCCTCTCTATCATACTTAATCTTATCACCCTGCTTTATGTAATTTATTGTACTTACTACGTGAAATAATTAAGGTATTTATTTACTTGCTATTGCCTGTATCCCCCTCACTAGAACAGAAGCTGCTTAAAGGCTACAGAGTTGGTACATTGTACTTTATCAGTGGTCCATCGTGTTAGTTCCATATTTTAAGAATCACCACTGTCTTGGACAAGGTAGTCCAGTGTGTTGAGTTCTGCCTTCACTGTGCAATTACAAAGGAAAAATAACTAGGGATCTAACTACCCCCTTACTTGTTTGCCTTGCTTCTATTTCTGCTCACTTCACAACACCCATCCCTAACTCCCTAAATACCATAGGAAGTAGGGTCCAGGCTCTTTCAACCTCAGTTTCAAAACCTCAGTATAATTTATAACAGATATTTTTAGACATAAATACCACAGGCAGCAAGAGCCCCATGGAGTGAAATGTTGAACATGTGTCATATGCACTCTTGTCCCACCTCTTGGGACTATTTAAGAGAAAAAAAAAGTCACTTTTGGTACCTGCTGACATTTACAGAGTAAATGCTGTAGGAAAACATAATAAATACAAGCTCCAATATGAACTCTTAAAATGTCTCCCCAAATACATTTAACAAGAGCAGTGTGCCTCATCTATGAAAAAGTGGAAGTCTGTAAATAAGATGTCTTAAGAAAATGTATTTTGCTTAGTTATTTTAGGAATAGCTATCAAAAGTAAAAGTGTTATATACATTTAGCAGCAGAAAAGCAATCTCAGACTGTTAGAAAGTAGAGCTTTAAAACCAGAAAGAATTTTGTGGATATTGTGTAAGTGGACACACGCACACACACACACACACAAAAATTAAATGTCAATTAAATTTACCTTGGAAAGATTTTAGTTTTAAGTTGGGTAAAGAGCCATACAAATAATCACAATGTCTACAATAATCCCAATCCTACCAATTCTTTATTAGTCATATCCCTTAGGATTCACTTTTAATCAAACCTGCCTAGATAGCTATATTTTGAGTGAAATAAAGTGTTTTTCTTTTTATTTTCCCCAGAAACGCCCAACAAAACCTGATCTGAAAACTAGCCGATTCTAGTTCAGACTTTTTATTGTTTTCTATATCACCTTCCTCATTGGCCCCTCTCACTTGTTTATAGCGCACTTGAAGTTCTCTATAAATAAGGATTAATAAATAGGGATACAGAAATACATCTTCACATGTGTAAAATGCTGCTGAATTTCTAGGTCTTCGGGATTTCACATGAACAGTAATCTGGGTTCCCTGCTATCTCTCTGCAAAATTGTGCTCAGTTCCTCTGACATTGCGGCTAACACTGGAAGACTGTGACACTGAGACAAAGCTGATGTTTATACAACTCTAGTCACAGTTGCTTAAACCACACCTGAACCAGACAATGCACCTGGCAGCTGCTTTGTTTCACTTTCATTAGTCCTTAGGGCCCACGCCAGCCTAACAGTGAGGGAGAAGGGGACAGCATGGCCACATGGTATTGTGACCCTCACTGGTTATTATCTCCTCTGCACAACTTACCTATGTGCGTGTACGTGTGTGCAGGTGTACCAATCTTGCTTTTTCCACTTTTTTTGCGTCTCCCAGTTCTGATTTCAAAGGCAGGGCTCCTCTCTTAGTCTCCCAATTAAGCTTTCACATAGTGTTGTGGAAGTACTTAGCAATTCCTGCAACACTATATATTCTTTTTTAAAATTTTATTTCAGAATATTAAGGATGTACAAACGTTTTGGTTACATGAATTGCTTTTGTACAATTAGAGTCAAAATTATAAGTGTGTCCATCACCCATAAACACGATATTCTTAATTGAAAAGACCTTAGCACTCTTCCCATGATGTCATCATTGATCATCTTATCTAAAACTACCTTCTCATTGCTTCAGTTTTAACCGTCCTCTATACAAATCAAGAAAATTATTTATACAAAATAAGCTGAATTGTTTTGGGGACAATGGCATCACAATGTTATCATATTAAAGTCAAAGATAATGATTAGTTTCTTTAACTAAATAATTAATGATTTTATAAAGCCTTTTATTCTTTTTGTGATAAATTCACGCCCCTACTTAGGATAGTCAAAGGCTTCTGCCCCAACTTTCTGGTGAGTCATGTCTTGGATCTGCCCTGACTTTCTGAGGAATCACATTTTGGACCCGAAGATCTTGGGGAGGTTTTTTTCTCTTTTCCTTTAAAATTCCCTATTCTAATTCTTCTACATGTAAGATTTAATATGCTAAATAGGAATAAATCTACTCTGTAAACAAAATATGGAATTTCAAATAGTTTGAAGACCCTATGTTAATAACAGGGCTCTGAGTCATAGTTTTGAGTATGAACAAAAGGTGACTAATTTCACAGAGAGTATATTTATATATGAGTGTACACGAAATGGCCTAGTATTGCACAAGTAAGTACTTTTGCAATAAAGCACTTTCTCCATTACTTTCACTGTATATGGACTGTTTTTTGCTTAACATTAACAGAAATTGTAGACATATGCTATAATATTAATTTTCTTCAGTAATATTTTCCTACTGAGATTTTTTTAAAACAAAAGTTCAGTCATCTTCTGTTTAGTTCTTTTGATTTTTGAAAAGCTGAACTTTTCAACATGAGACAATGACACTGAAAATAACTTTCCTTTGATAATTCCAGTCTTTAATCCGTCAATTACCAAATATCTCAACTTAAGTGTACAGTGGGGCTGTCAGCACGCCAATATGTAGTTTCAGTAACTACATATTTTTTCACTTTACTATCTTATTTGCATACTTACTTGAATATTTTACTATGACTGGAACTTATAGGTTTTTAAAAATTGTAAAAATGAAAGTCCTGATGATAGTCCCGATGTTAGATACGATGTTTACCTCATAAGTCAAAGATAATTGAAGCAAAGGTGGAAATATTTGGACATACCAAAAGAAGCAAATCTTTGGTTTTCATCAGATGATTGTTGTGCATATATTCCATTGTAAAGAAAGAGAACAATTATTTTTAAAACGTATAAAATGCTAGAAATGTATGGTTGATTATCGTATGTAACCTTCAAAGTGTAATTGTTGATTTCATTTATAATCTACATTTAGCTAATAGGGAATAAAATTCCCTTTGCAATATGCATTGACTACTTGACTTTTATATAATATATAGGCATACCTCAGAGATATTGTAGGTTCAGTTCCAGGCCATTATAATAAAGTGAAAATTGCTGTAAAACTAGTCACATGATTCTTTTGTATCCCAGTGCTCATAAAAGTTATACTTACACTATCTTTTAGTCTATTATGTGTGCTACAGCATTATGTCTTAAAAAAGGTATATATCTTAATTAAAAATACTTTACTACTAAAGAACGCCAATAATCATCTGAGCCTTCAGCAAGTCATAATCTTTTGCCTCAATGTTGACAGCGACTAAGTGATCAAGGTGGTGGTTGCCGAAGGTTGGGGCGGCTGTGGCAATTTCTTCAAATAACACAGCAATGAAGTTTGCCGCATTGATCGAATCTTCCTTTCATGAAAGATTTCTTTGTAGCATGTGATACTATCGTTTTACCCACAGGAGAATTCTTTCAAAATTGGAGCTGATTCTCTCAAACTCTGCTACTGCTCTATTAATTAAGTTTACGCAATAATCTCAATCCTTTGTTGTCATTTCAACAAGATTCACAACATCTTCACCAGGAGTAGATTCCATCTCAAGAAACCACTTTCTTAATCCACTCATGTATTGATGGACACTTGGGTTGTTTCCACATCTTTGCAATTGTGAATTGTGCTTAACTGATCAACACATAAGTGCACATATAAGAATAACATCTATTGGATGTTGGGCAGAGGGGAGGGGGCAAGGGGGAGGGAGGAGGAGGGGATAGGTATATGCATACACAAAGAGTGCAATGCGCACCACCCGAAGGATGGACATATTTGAAACTCGGACTTAGGGGGGGAGGGGGGGGCAAGGGCAACATACGTAACCTAAACATCTGTACCCCCATAATATGCTGAAATAAAAAAAAATAAAAAAAATAAAAAAAAAAAGAAACCACTTTCTTTGCTCACCCATAAGAAGCAACTCCTCGTCTGTTCAAGTTTTAAAATGAGATTGCAGCAATTCAGGCTCCACTTCTGATTCTCCTACTATCACAACCACATCTGTAGTTACTTCCTCCACTGCATTCTTGAAACCCTCAAAGTCATCCATGAGGTTTGGTATCAACTTTTTCCAAAATCCTGGTTAATGTTGATATTTTGACCTCCTCCCATGAATTATGACTATTCTTAATGATATCTAGAATGGTAAATCCTTTCCTAAAGGTTTACTATTTACTTTGCCCAGATCCCTCAGAGGAATCACTATCCATAGCAGCTATAGCCTTATGAAATGTATTTCTTAAATAAAAAGACTTGAAAGTCAAAATAACTTCTTGATCCATGGGCCGCAGAACGAATGTTGTGTTAGCAGGCATTAATCACCTCATATATCTCCATCAGAGATCTTGGGCAACTAAGTGAATTGTCAATAAGCAGCAATATTTTGAATGGAATCATTTTTTTATGAGCAGATCTCAAGAGTGGGCTTAAAATATTCAATAAACCATGTTGTAAACAGATGTGCTGTTATCCAGGCTTTGTTGCTCCATATATAGAGCATAGGGAGAGTAGATTTAACATAATCTTAAGGGCCCTAGGATTTTCAGAATAGCAAATGAGCACTGGCTTCAACTTAAAGTCACCAGCTGCATCAGCCCCGAACAAGGATCAGCCCGTCCTTTGAAGATTTGAAGCCAGGTATTGACTTCTCTCTAGCTGTGAATGTCCTAGATGGCAACTTTTTTAAACCTAAGGCTGTTTCATTTACATTGAAAATCTGTTGTTTAATGTAGCCACCTTCATCAAGGATCTTAGCTAAATTTTCTGGTAACTTACCACTGCTTCTCCATCACAGCTTGCTGCTTCACCTTGCACTTTTATGTTACGGAAATGACTTCTTTCTTCCCTTAAACATCATGAACCAACCCCTACTAGTGCCTAACTTTTCTTCTGCAGTTTCTCACCTCTCTCAACCTTCATAGATTTGAAGAGTTAGGGCTTTGGAACAAGGGAATGTTGTGGCTGGTTAGATCTTCTATCCAGACCAGTAAAATTTTCTCCCTACCAGCAATAAGGCTTGTTCATTTTCTTATCATGTGTGGATTCACTAGAGTAGTGATTTTAATTTTCGTCAAGAACTTCTCCTTTGTATTCACAATATGGCCGTTTGGCATACGATGCCTAGCTTTTGACCTATCTTGGGCTTTCAACATGTTTTCCTCACTAAGCTCAACCTCACTAAGCTTCTGGATTTTGATTTAAAGTGAGAGATATAGGACTCTTCCTTTCACTCGAAGAGGCCACTTAGAGGCCATTGTAGGCTTATTAATTAGCCTAATTTCAATTTTGTTGTGTCTCAAGAAATAGGGAAGTCCAAGAAAAGGGAGAGAGATAGGGGAAAGGCTGGTCAGTGGTGCAGTCAGAACACACACTACATTTATTGAGTAAGTTGACCATCTTATATGACAGTGTTGGCGGTGCCCCGAGCAATTACAATAACAACATCAAAGATCACTAGTCATGAATCACTAAAATGGATATAATAATAATGAAAAAGTTTCAATTATTACAAGAATCACCAAAACGTGACACAGAGACAAGAAATGAGCACATATTATTGAAATAAATGGCTCCAATAGACTTGGTCAAGGCAGAGGTGTTGCAAATCATCCATTTGTGAAAATACAATATTTGTGATGTTCAATGAAGTGAAATGCAATAAAATGAGGCTTGCCTGTAATTTGACTTTTATAAATTTTTAGAAACATATAATGTACCAATGTGGAGAACTGTGTTGATAGAGATGACAGAAATAAAGAACAATAAGCAAATAGGTGAGCAGATGGAGAAATAGACAAACAGAAGAAGGGAGTGGGAGAGACAGAAAAAGAAACATGAAAGATGAGGTAGAAAGAGAGAACAAGAGAAGGGGTAAGAAGGGATAAAAAGGAAGGGAAGTGATGAGAAAGGAAAGGAGAGAAAAGAACCATAAAGAAGAAAAAAAAGGAAAAGGAAGAGAAGGAACAAAATTGGATAAAAGGGGGCTGGAAAGGATGAGATGAGACAAGAAAGATGAAAAGGACAATAAAGATGAAAATGGACAGGAAGTGTTGAGACTAAGGAAAAGAATCATGGGGGCCACTGTCAATAGTTACTCTAACAACAACTTACCTATATCACACCCTTCTCTCATAAATAACTGTGAAGTTATATTTATTTGAGGAAAATGCAATGCTTTTAAAATATCACGAAACAGTTGTTGAATGACTCAGATGAGACTAAGTATTTGGAGCAATGTGCTGTTAAGAATTAAAGCCATCATTGCTTATGCATGCATATAAACGACAGCCCAGACAAACATTCCATGTTAAATGATTCTACTACCACCATTGCGGTGGAAGACACCACTTTTTAGTGCTTTGAAAACTGCCTTTTCTTCCCCAAGTGAATAATGTTTATACAATCAGAGAGGCAACCTGATGTTAAATAGAGAACTAAAACCCTTTGAAATGAAAATTTGGCAATAGAAGTGGAAATAATGAACTTCCTAGTGATACTTTCGGGGGATCTTAGTTAACATTATTTTATGGTACCCTCAATAAGAACTGATCACAGAGAATTTCAGAGCAGGGTTGGACACAGAAGCGATCACATAGTCCAAAGCTTTCACACCACCAGTGAGAAAACTGAAAGGCTGAAAGAATTTAAATACTTTGTCCAAAATAATGACTAACTCAGGTCTGCTAATGTTTAATTTCACAAATGATTAATGAACAGAAAGCATATCTTCTGGGACTTTCAGAGAATATGAAGGAAACACTAAATCAATAGACCTGATCCACTATTTCTGTGTGAATTTGTAATTATTACTAGGTTGCTAAACTGTGAGCTTCCTAAACTCCAGGATTATTTTGTTACTTTCCTATCTCCGTAGGGGAACAAAATGACACATAATGGTCAATAAATATATGTTTACTGAATGGAGAGTGTAGGAGAGCACAAAGTTATAGCCATTACATATCGTCTTCACTGCATAAGTTCTGTATAAACTCTTCAACACAGGGCCCTGTCAGTAACCTGGAGATCATACGTGACCCTATGCCATTATTCAAGAGAGGCTGCCCATTTCCCAGGGATGAGTCGTCTGAAAATTACTTGGCAAATGGCTCAAAAGATAAGAGTGATGTGCCTTTAAGGGACATCTGGCCCCCCTCCTAAGGACAGTGTAAAAGTAAAAGACAAACTGGGTAGTAATTAGATATTCCCAGAGGGAAAGTTTCCTCCTATCATTCAACATCATGTGATTTAACCATTTCCCAACATAGATGTACCCAATGAATAGCCCTTATATTTGGATCATCTCTCCACCCAGGTTCATCTTTCTGACAGCATCGTAGCCAATGAAAACATTCCTTGCTTCCTCAAACCCCCATTCCTACTCCTTAATGCACCCTCCTCCCCAATCTAGAGCCAACTTGCCCCCACTCTACTTCACCTCCACCCATATCCTTTCCACTAGAGTGCACCATTTCCCCCTCCGATCGCAGCAGCCCTCAGCACTCAGCCTGCCAAGAACTGGCAGTGCCAATCTCCTGGGAAGCTTGCTCTGCCCTTGTAGGCTGGCCTCAAGGGAGTGCCCATGACCACCGCCCCCCCACCTCAGTAGGAAGAAAACTCACTCTGATGGTTCTGACGTATTGTCTCAAAGAAATATTGGTGGCTTTGATTCTTGATGAAGTTTAAGTGCTATTTGTACAAAATTTTATCCATGGCATCCTTAAAGCTGGGTTGTGAATAACCATCATTTAGAATTCTTTCCATGGGAGTGGGGTCCCAGTGTATTCTGATTTTCAGATGATAAATTCAACAACAAAGTTCTAAAATACATCCCAGTCCCAGATTAGAAATCAAATGAACAAAAGCACATTTCAAAATTAACAACAGCATTGTGCTTAACAGACTCTGAATTGTGAAACAAGCCTGGGACACTCACATTTTGCAACTTACAAAAGGACAGACAAGCAAACTTACCTAACTAGCTAAACAAGGGCAACTTGTAACTTTACCACTAATTAGTTAAATTAAGCTAAGTGGGGCCTTACCAAAAGGCCTCCTCCAACCAGATTTATGTTTTAGAAGACGCCTGCTTTACTGGGATCCCAGTTTCACCACAAGATCTTGCAGTCTTAAAAGTATAATAATGTTACATTTTTGGCAACTCAGTGTTGTATAATGTGTTATAATTGAATGGGAAACTTAGGTGAGTCACTGCAAGGTGAGCAAGTTATGGTCAAGAAAATACTCAATGAATGAACCTCCACAGTAAACTAAAGGGAAGTGGTAGCAAGAAGAGATAAAATAGAAGGAATAATCAAATCAATTGATTCCCAAAGAGTTTAGTCAGTTACAGTTTAAATCATAAATTCAAAGTATAATCATAAAAGACATCACTGAATCAGCACCAGAGGTGTGGTTTGTCTACATCTATGCAATCTCTTTCAGCAACTGTTCAATTGGTGATGCTTCCCACAATAAATCCTCAGCATCTGCAGTCAAGAGCCTGCCAGCTTTAAAGGCAGGATCCTCCCAGCCCCTCAGGCAGGCTCAGCAGGGTGCAGCCAGCACCCTCAATAGGTGTACACACCACGTGTGCCAGAGTCCCAAAAGCAAGGGGTGGAATATGCAATCGGAAGGTGTGGGGACTTCTGCCATTCTAGAAACAGTAGGAAGACAGGGAGAAACAAACGAAACAAAGATGTACACTCCCACCCCTCCTGTCATGTCACCCTGGTTCATGACATTCTCATTCATTAGTTATTTGGAATAACCAAAAAAAAAAAAAAAAAAACACTCAGCTTTTCTAGGTCCCTTTCATCATTGTCCCCTTTCCTGTTGCTTGTCAGCAGTGATTCAGCCTCATTCTAGAAACAGTAGGAAGACAGGGAGAAACAAACGAAACAAAGATGTACACTCCCACCCCTCCTGTCATGTCACCCTGGTTCATGACATTCTCATTCATTAGTTATTTGGAATAACCAAAAAAAAAAAAAAAAAACACTCAGCTTTCTAGGTCCCTTTCATCATTGTCCCCTTTCCTGTTGCTTGTCAGCAGTGATTCAGCCTCAGTCATGGATTTCCTCCTGACTCTTGCACTTGTTGGGATGAGAAAGAGAAAGAAGGGAGGTGCCCGCCAGTAACCTTGGTTTAGCAAGTGAGAATTTGTAAATGAGTTGTTGGGCATTAAAATCTAGCCTTGACTGCTTGCCACCAGCATGCCTTTTTTGAATGTTCTGTTTCTTAGCTCTCATCTCCTCTTCCAGGTCAGAGAGACCTATAACTTCATCACTCTGAGCACAGGCCAACATGCTATCCTGTGTTTCCATAACCTCCCACTCGCCGCCCTATAAAGCACGATTGTCTCTTTACCTACCCACGATGCCCGCAAGGAACACACGCACATTCTCTGCTTCCTCGCTCACAGGTAAGAGGTCCCTCACCATATCCCACAGCATGCGCCCAAGGTCTCCAAGTACCACACCAGGAGCAGACTCCTCTCGCCACACTCGCCTCAATCCACAGCTGCGGTTCTCAAACTTTGGTATGTACCACAAGCTCCTGGAGAGCTCACAGAGGACCCACACCCAGACTCGGGCCGACCCAAGTTAGGAAAACACAGGTTTCCACCAATCAGCAGACAGAAACGGGATCCTACACCACTAAGGGATTTGCGTGGAAAAACTACGTCTTTCTTTTCAAGTTCTGCTCCCCACTCGGGATCTAAAGAACGCTCACGCCCCCCTGCAGCCTGACTCTCCCGCCTGTCCCCGGCGGTCCCCACGCCCCACTTCCAGCCTCCACTTCCTCCCACAGGCTCTTCCCCGCCCGCCGCGCGCTCTTCCCGCTTCCTCTCCCGGGGTCCCCCGCGGACTCCCGGAGGGAAGAGGAAACGAACCCAACTCCACGGTGGGCGGCGCCTGTCCCCGGGGAACCCGAGCCCACTCCGCCAGAGACTTAACTTTCCAGACTTCCCAACTCCCTTGCGCCTACGAGATCACGAAAAGTAGAAAAGACAGAGGACGCTGAACTCTGCACCGCGGGGAATTTCCGATCCCGCGCGCGCGTGGCGCCCCCACCCTGCGCCCGCCAGCCTCCCGCCGCCGAGGCCCGCGAGGGCGGCCGGACCCCACTTACGCCGGGAGCGCGCCGAGCCCCGCGCAGCCGCGCCCGCCGCGAAGGTTTGCCTCCCAGGAAGCGGAGCGCAGGGAGGGGAGGGGAGTTACCTGCCGAGCGTCAGGTCGGCGGAGGGAAGCGCATTCCGGCGGGGACCGCGCCTCCTGAGGGCTGACTGGGTGCAGAGCTGAGAACGGGCGGGTGCGGGGACGAGTCGCAGCAAGTCCTCAGTGGTGTCACCCCAAACCCCGCGCAGCCGGAAAGCGCCTCGGAACCTGTCTGAACTCAAAAACCCAACCCTCTACCAGCGAAGTATAAAAAAGCCTTTCTTTCCTGCCCGCCCCCGGGGCTATGGGGCAATTACAAGTCCCGACACCTGGGCTGGCGCGAGCAGAAACGCGGGAGGACAGCGACGCTCACCTGGGAAGAAGGTGGAGCTCGGCGGAGCGGGGCTGTGGTCGCAGCCGCCGTCCTCCTGGGCTCCGGAATGCCTGGAAGGGAGGCCTGGGGCCGCAGGGTGAGAGCCAAGGTAGTACCACCCTCGAGAGTTTGGGGCGGATTCAGCCCACAGTAGGGAGTTCCGATTCCAATCAGCAGCCCGCGCTGCGGACCCCTACCCAGTCTCAATCGCAAGAAGTGTTTCCAGGCTTGGAAAAGACTAGGAGGTGGAAAAGTCAAAGAAAAGTGCTTGTGCATTTACCTTTTTACATAAAAGAATTTTAAATATCATCAAAGGCTTCGTACCGACTTTCAACTGTCCTGGTTACTGATTTGGGATGAAAGGACAATGTTCAAAATAGGGATATATGCGTGAAAAGCAGGTCACCCTAGTTGGGATACTGCGGAGCAATGTTGTGGAACAAGAGAAATTATAATTTAGTTTTAACATAATATACGGCAATTAATAAAATTCATTTTTTGTTTCCTTGCCTACATCTCAGTTAATCTGTTAATGAGTATTTATAATAACTTGTATAATCATGTAGTCGTCAGATATAGTCATTTGCAGCAAATGTTTAAAATGCAGCCTAGTACGGGAAGAATGAAAGTTAGGGTAATCATAGGAATATTTTACACTTCTGTCATGATATGTAAATTATCATAAAATGGAATTGACCGTTAAAAAATGACTTTTATGGCTATTTTGCCCCAAATAAAACACTCTGGGAAAATGCTAAACTGTTGGGATTTGAATTAGGCCCTGACTGATGAGCTGATGTAGACTAGAGAATGAAATTTACGTAGTCTGGATACTGAAACCTCAGAGCAAAGGCCAAAGGCAGGAAGGTAAAAGTAAGTTCCAGGATAGTACAAAGCAATACTTCTAAATCATGGTACCTGTGCTTCGTAGTTTCTTTTCTTCAAAAGAACAGAGAATTGTCTTGTTTTACATACTTAATTATTTCCATCTATTCCTACTAATTTCGATGTCTCATTTTTTAATATTTTACCAATTCTGGTCTTCATTTTTTACATGCAGTAGTTCAACTCAATTCATGTTCTCTGTGTGGTACTTCATACACTGGTATGCTTCTACAGCCTTTGAAAATAATTTTGGATGTTTCTTAAAAGTGAAATATTTATGCATAGTCTGAGATTATATTTGTAAATGTATACTTATCCTACTTAAAAGCATTGAGTTCAAGAATATTTACACTGAACAAATAGAAATAGGCCCACAGGAAGTATAATATTATTAAGATATACATTCATGTATAGGTCAAATGAAATCACAAAGAAGGATATCTACTAGAGTGTTTATTAAAAACAAATAAAAGAGAAGACAATTTAAGTGGAGAGGGAGAATCCATTAAAGGCACTATGGTATGTAAGAGCTTTCCATCCTTACTGGGATGGGAAGATATATAAAATCGACCACACTCTTAAGGAGCCTGGAAGGTAGGTGAAGAATGCTGACAGAACTCTATAGAACTGTTGGAATTTGAACTGGATCCTAACTGATGAGCGATTAGATGCTGCAAGAGCAGAGTAAAGGCTGTAGGCAGAATGTAAAAGCAAATTCCAGGACCATACAAATCAATTACGAGATTTGGCCATGACCATGGCATGGTTGTGGTGGAAGGTAAGTTTAGAAGTAGAGTTCGGAGTAATTTTCTCACTTGCAGAGTGAAGACAATGTTATTTTGATATAAGATTGTTGTGACAATTATGAATTAGAAATAGTCTACCTGAAGCATCTCAGCTCCTGATATGTGTTAAGGCCCATAATAAGTGGCCACTGCTAATTATACTGGGTGTCAGATTGTGAAGAACCCTGATTGCAAGCTGAAAAATATGAACTGGTGTCTACTGATGGTAATATGATGACTAATCTAATAGTGACTTTTGGTAAAAATTCTAGGGAGTCAGGAAGAGCAGTTATGCCTAGCTGTGGTATGAAAGTGTGACAAGGGTGAGAGTAGTGGAAATGAAAAGGTAGAGACGAATTTGAGAGTCAATAAGATTGGAAAACAATATGGTTTGAGTCAGATAGGATGTGGAAGTTAGAGAAAAGGCAATAATTGGGTTTTTAAGCTGCTAAAAGTCATCAGGGGAGGAGAGGAAAGAAATATTATAAAATGGCCATATATGTGAAAAGTAGGAAGAGGTAAAAGCAGGATCATGTGAAAGGTTATTTTCAAGATGTTAGGGATGTCTCTATAGCTATAGGTACTCAGAAAAAGACTTTGGAAAGGAAACACCAGAGGAAAGAAAGAATAGTGGGCAATGAACAAGGTTCAGATGGTTTGGGAAGGGAGAAAATCTCAGTCTCTCCATGTGAAAACTATGCCTAATAAATTCTCAACTTTATTATTAAAAAAATAATAATGGATAGGTTATATTGAAGATGGGACCTAAAACTAGGATTTTACAATTAAAAGAAACTAACAGTATGAGTGAGAAGATTGCACTCAAGATTAGGAGGCTCTTAAGACAGTATCCGTAGACAAAACAAGTCAATCTTCATTACACCTTTATCCCATTCTACAAAATGTAGTCTGAAGTCAAAGAACAAATTAGCATAAATATTAAATTATATTCAAAAGATCTTTATTTGCCTCCCACATTGAGTTCAAGTACACAGGGAGTTCAAAAGCAGTAATCAGGTATTTTTTTTTCTGCCCTCAAAGTACTTATAATTAAATTGAAAAGTCAAAATATATATAAATTAGAATAATCCAAAGAATAATATACACACACAAAAATATAGATAAAAATAAAAAAGACAGAAATCATAGAAGAAAGCAGCTAAAGTTTATTGAGAAAGAAGGAAATTATAATCTAAAGGACACTTTTTTCTTTTTTAATTGTTTATTTTTCTTTTAACAAACGTGTTCCTTCAAATATTCTTAGAACCATGATAATAGCTATTCCAATTGGTTACCAGGTCTTAGTCATTATGCAAACAGAAGAAGCACTAGGATTCCAATTCCTTCAAGAGCTTCATTCCTCGGATGGAGGATTCACTTTCTGTGTAGGATGATGCTTAATGGTTTGTGATCATTAAAAATGAAGTCTTTATTCAACTTCATAGAACTAGATGGTTTATCCCCCAAAGTGAATTATATTCTGAATCCTGTTCATTGCCCACATGGGTGCAGACACCTTTTCCACATGCCATGTTATAGTTTGTGTATATAAGGAGCCTTCTCTTTAGGGGTGAGCCATTTCGGGGTTCTGTTCTGCGTGATGTCTTCGTATGGATAAAAACTCCAAACTTCTGGTGTTGAAAAGTGAATGACTCCTGATTACATGAAAAAAGAAGCATAAAAAATTGACAACAGATGGTGGCCTTGTTTGTACTTGGAATGTCATGGCTAATCACTTGTTTTTTCTAAGATGCACTGATACAGTGAAAACCATTAAAGTTTAATAAAAA
>NW_012151496.1:251985-254002 GCF_000956105.1 Propithecus coquereli
ATTAAATCTAACTTCTGAAGTCATTAGCTATGTATTGTTATAGATGAATGCAAATAGACATTTTGAAAGGTATTTTAGCATAGCAATATGCAAAGGTCATTATCACTGACGTTATTAACATAACCATAGAAATCCATTGCTACCCTAATTTGTATGAATTATGTAGAAATACAGAAGTAGTGATCATTCTTGGTGTCATCAGAGTCACTTACTACCTGGACTGGATTTCACAGAAGTCAGCTGAGATCTGGGATGTAACTTGTACTTTTATAATTAAGACAGAGAGAGGAAAACCGGGTTGGGGGCATGGGAGGTAGGGTGGGGAGGAGCAGCAGTAAACTGCCACTCCAACTGCCTTTTCTGGAAGGCTTAATTTGGGGATGTCTGCGATTCTGTATCACTGGCTCCCAGATATATCATATTTATTTGCACATCACATCTTTGCCCACCTCTGCTCAGCGGATCTCCAGCCTGTGATGCCTCCCTCGTTCCTCTCTGTCTCTCTTCAGGTTGACCATTGTTCAAGAGCCATCTCTATTTCTACATTTTCCTATTCCAGCTTTGACTAGTGTGGACTCTGCAAAATGCCTAAGACTTAAGCCCTTTACTATGTCTCTGTCAATGGTATGTGACTTTATAATATTCCTTTTATAGTTTTTCTGGGCTCTTAATGAAGTCTTCTGGTATGATTCAAAATTTCCAGTGTCTCATCTTCCAATCAGATCAGTGCTTTTGGCGCAGTTTTCATATACGCTGAATTACAGGAATCCAATTGCAATATGTTTTGCTTACTTTAGACATTTGCTAAGAATTATTCATCATTTTATAGATCACAGCACTAACACAACTGCTCTAGAGTTACAATAAAACTCATCAGTCTCCTTTGGCGTCCATAGGTCGAGCATCTGATGACTTCTTGTCTTCTGGTATATTTGTGTATGGACATTTGACTACTACAACAAATAGAATTTTTTATAAAGGTACTTATATTACGATTTGAACATAATATTACTTTTGAAAATTCTATGTGTAGATTAAACTATATTATCAATAAATTTCCTTATGTTTCAGTATAATAAGAGGACATTACAAAACATTTGTTAAAAATCAAAAAGGGGCAATGAATCTGAAAGTTGAGAACTACAGAACCAGATTATACCCATTCACTGGAGAAAAACACTGGAAACAAGGAAAAAGTGAAGTGAAAAATTAGGAATATGGGATATTTCCTTTGTACCAGGCACAATGTATTAGATTCTAATATATATATTGAATGTTCTGCAGGGCTAGCCCAGTGATGACTTGCAATCATTAAGTAATGAAAGAAGAAATAGTTCAAAGTATAAAACATTTACTGAAGGTTAACAACGAAGTCCTTAATGTGACCTTCTCTTGCATGTTGTAGCCTGTCTACTTCTCCACTTCACCTGGAACCCCCCCACCTCCCCTCATCCTACAGCCCCAGACGTCACTTTCTGAGCTTCAGCTCCATTGACCTCCTCTCAGTTCATCCGTTTCACCAGGCTCTCTTCTTCCTCGGGGCATTTATATATGCTGTTCCTTATGCCTAGATAGCTCATCTTTGTATGTTTACTCTACTTCTTTCTTTCCCTTGAGGAAACCTCTCTCTGGAACTCTTCCTGTATTTTTTAAAATACATGCTTCTTTTCTCATTCAGTATTACTTCATGGAAATCCCTCCATGTCAAAAGACCTAGCTCTAATTAATTCTTTTAATGGGTGCATAATATACTTCCGTGAGGACATAAGATATATATGTGACACTCCCTTATTGATTAGAATTTTATATCCAGATTTTTTCCTACTGTTCACAATGTTGCAATCAACATCCTTGTGTGTTTAAAAAAAATAATTCACTATGAACTCCTCCTTCAGAGTTCAACACACTACCTTTTACAGGAAAGCCTCCTGGCATCTCAGACCAGGTAAGTTCTAGGTTTTTAAGGTTCCATGTACTTTTTCTTTTTAAAAAATTATCGTAATTATAATTTTAGGTT
>NW_012151496.1:266977-268566 GCF_000956105.1 Propithecus coquereli
GCATGTGTTATATCAATAGATATTGAGTCCCTTTAAGTAAACTATGATACTATAATAAACTTCCAACCAAAAAGGTGAGAAATAATTCTAGGAAAGCAGCAAATTCTCTCCTTGGTATTGGTTATTCACTAGCACAGTATGATTGTTATTGAGAGGTAAATTCCAGCCATCAGGTGACATTATGAGTCACTCTGACAGATGCTACTACTTGATCAAAAAAATTCCCCCAAAACCAAAAACCATAACCAAAAAACCCAATATCCTACTGACACTGAGCCTGTTTTAAGTTCTCAGAGAAAATCTTGTGACTATGTGCAGAGAGATAATAGTATGCTCTGTCTTCAGTATCCAGTTTTGTTTTCCCCTGGTATTTTTCTTAGCTGAAGCTCTGACTTTAAACTTTAAACAAATGCTTACATGACTCAGACAATTTGATGTAACATGAAAGAACAACTTTGCCCCTAGCTGAACAGAACTCATGCGCTGTCTAAATAAAATGTCTGGAAAAAAATTAACCACAGGGACTCTTACCTATGTCATGACCTATCATAATATAATTCAATATAAAGACAGGGTTAGAATCTAATACATCATTTTATCTTCCACCACACTTTGTATACTATTATATAGCACGCACTATACATTTTTTAGAAAATCAATGTAAGTTAGATTCAATTTTGAACTGCATCCAGGGACGACTTGTATGTGATCCAGAAGGCTTTCATTTCAACAATTCATCACTATAACATCACTTCTTGTTAATGTTTCACAAATTATATTTTCACTGCCTTATGATTTGTTTTCATGTTTGCTACCTTTATTAGACTGATTTCCTTTTCCTTCTTTGGTGTCTAGTCCATTGTTAAGCACTTGATACAAAAAGGTAAAGTGAACCAATATTATATCAAACGCAGAATCATTTCAAGGTTCCAGTGCATTCACATATGTAAGACAGTTCAATTTTAAAGAGCTATGAGGAGTTTGGCCATCTATTATCTGTCCTTGTTGCTGTCATCTACAGACTTCTACATCACTCTCTCTAATTCCTTGAAGATTCTAGCACATGGCTTGTTCCCTAATTCTCGGTGAGTGCAAGAACCATATAAATCGTCCTTCCAATACCCTGACCACTAGGTTTTCACCTCTTTCCAATAATCTTAGCCGTCAGCCTACCTCAGGTAACCGCACCATGGTCATATACTGGTCTTTGCCATTACCAATAATAATACCTCTCTATAATATCAATTCTAAACACATTATCAGATGAACACATTCTAGACATGTATTTAAGTAATGTCCTACTAATAGTCATTTGTGTTGTATCTACTTGGCGCTATGATAAGCAATGCATCAGTGAATAACCTTGAACATTAGCAATTTCACTTATGTGTGAGTGTTGAACATAAAACAAAAATCAGAGATTAACAAGAAGATCGGAGAAGATGTGGAAAAACCAGAAACATTTGGGCATTGTTGGTGGGAAGGTAAAATGCGTAGCTGCTGTGGAAAACAGCATGGCAGTTACTCAAAAAATTAAACATAGGCTGGGTGTGGTGGCTCATACCTGTATTCCTACCACTTTGGTAGGC
>NW_012151496.1:270291-271628 GCF_000956105.1 Propithecus coquereli
AGAGTGGAAAGAGATAAAATCAGAGAGATTGTTGGGGCCAAATGATGTAATGCTTTATAGGCTCTGATAAAGCCTTTGGACTTTTATCCTGCATGAGATAGAGAGATACTAGAAGGATTTTAGCAGAGGAGTAATTTATATTAAAACAATGCTTTGACTGCAGTGTTTGGAAGTTTCTGTATGAGAGTCAGGGTGGAAGCAGTTGAACCAGTTAGGCAGCTATTTCAATGGTCCAAAAGAGGGATACTAGTTACACGGTCTAGAGCGGTAGCTGCAAAGGTGTCGAGAAATGGTTGGATTTGGGATATGTTTTTAAGTTAGTCGGTGGGATTTGCTGATAGATCCGCTATAAGATGTTAGAGAAAGAGAGGACTCAAGGGTGACCCCAAGGTTTTGGAATAGATCCGTGTTTGGAAGAAGTGGGAGATTAGATAAATACAATGGAGCTGAGTAAAAAGAACATTCAGTGCCAGATGGAGTAGTTTGGACTTGCTCCTGCCAGCATAACAAAGTCACTTTAGTTCTTAGGTAGTAGAATAACATGATGTAAAAGGTGCTAGTCAACAAATTACCTGGCAGCTTTGTTTGGCTGGACTGAAAGAAGGATGACAAGGCAAGACTGAGGAAATAGGATCCTGCTAGTTTCTATCTGAAGGTGGTAGGACTTGCTCCTCCTCACACCCAGTAGTTCCTATTCTCTACTAAATATGTCCTCCATTTCCCTATGGAAGCCATCAGGGGAAGAACATAATTAGAATTAGGATGATGGGTCACACAAACCCCAAAAGACACAAATGGAGTTTATTTGCTTCTCTTGAAATTGTTCAGGCAGCACAGTGAGCAGTTTCATGTAAATGCTCACCCTAGACCATGGTGGATTTGAATCCTGGCTTCACTGCTTATGTTTCTTCAACCCAGGGCAAATTATTTAACTTCTCCATGTCTCAGTTTTTTCATCTGTGAAGCTAGGTTAATAACAGTATTTAACTCATAGGATTAAGGTGAAGATTAAAGTTTTAAAGTATTTGGAATGCTGCTTAGGACATGGTAAGTTATTCAATACATGTGAGTTGATATTTTTTTCCATTAACTTTCAAATAAACAAATCAATGCAGACTAATCCTTGAAGTATGTTCTTATAATAATTTTGGTATTAATTGCTTAGGGTTTATAGTGGGCAACAGTGAGAATATCATTTCAAAAAAATGACAAAATTTGTTATCTGTATGAAGGAAATAATAGCATAAATTATAATGCTGGGTAACTAGGAGAATAGTGGTGTTCTTAATATTGAGGAAGTTGAAAAGAATCCTTATATTTAAAAGTTGAATTTGGCC
>NW_012151496.1:271678-273040 GCF_000956105.1 Propithecus coquereli
TCATGCGCTGTCTAAATAAAATGTCTGGAAAAAAATTAACCACAGGGACTCTTACCTATGCCATGACCTATCATAATGTAATTCAATATAAAGACAGGGTTAGAATCTAATACATCATTTTATCTTCCACCACACTTTGTATACCATTATATAGCACGCACTATACATTTTTTAGAAAATCAATGTAAGTTGGATTCAATTTTGAACTGCATCCAGGGACGACTTGTATGTGATCCAGAAGGCTTTCATTTCAACAATTCATCACTATAACATTATTTCTTGTTAATGTTCCACAAATTATATTTTCACTGAATTATGATTTGTTTTCATGTTTGCTACCTTTATTAGACTGATTTCTTTTTCCTTCTTTGGTGCCTAGTCCATTGTTAAGCACTTGATACAAAAAGGCAAAGTGAACCAATATTATATCAAACACAGAATCATTTCAAGGTTCCAGTGCATTCACATATGTAAGACAGTTCAATTTTAAAGAGTTATGAGGAGTTTGGCCGACTATTATCTGTCCTTGTTGCTGTCATCTACAGACTTCTACATCACTCTCTCTAATTCCTTGAAGATTCTAGCACATGGCTTGTTCCCTAATTCTTGGTGAGTGCAAGAACCATATAAATCGTCTCTCCAATACCCTGACCACTAGATTTTCACCTCTTTCCAATAATCTTAGCCGTCAGCCTACCTCAGGTAACCGCACCATGGTCACATACTGGTCTTTGCCATTACCAATAATAATACCCTCTCTATAATATCAATTCTAAACACATTATCAGATGAACACATTCTAGACATGTATTTAAGTAATGTCCTACTAATAGACATTTGTGTTGTATCTATTTGGCGCTATGATAAGCAATGCATTAGTGAATAACCTTGAACATTAGCAATTTCACTTATGTGTGAGTGTTGAACATAAAACAAAAATCAGAGATTAACAAGAAGATTGGAGAAGATGTGGAAAAACCAGAAACATTTGGGCATTGTTGGTGGGAAGGTAAAATGCATAGCTGCTGTGGAAAACAGCATGGCAGTTACTCAAAAAATTAAACATAGGCTGGGTGTGGTGGCTCATACCTGTATTCCTACCACTTTGGTAGGCCAAGGAGGGAGGATCACTTGAGCCCAGGAGTTTGAGGTTGCAGTGAGCTATGATGACACCACTGCACTCTAGCCTGGGCAACAGAGTGAGACCCTTTCTCAAAAAAATAAAAAAAATTAAACATAGAATCACCTTATGATCCAGTGATTCCACTGTTAAATATATATACAAAGGAACTGAAAGCAGGGACTCAAATTGATATTTGTACACCAATGTTCATTGCAGAATTATTCACAATAATCAAAAGA
>NW_012151496.1:273090-275266 GCF_000956105.1 Propithecus coquereli
CTCTCCCCTCCCCTCCTCAGTTTCTAGTAACCACTGTTCTGCTCTCTGCTTCTGTGATATAAATTTTTTTTAGATTCCACATGAGTGAGATTATGCAGTATTTTCATGAAGACATCAAATTGTACCCCATAATGTGTCAATTAAAAAATTTTAATATCAATACATCATAGTGGAATTAGGGAAGTTAGAAGTTTTCTGTTTAGATTGTTAAACTGGGTGAGTAGCCCAGAACGATGGCTTCCATCTTCCTTAATTGCATGGAGGAATAATGTATAAAGGAGCAGGAAATGAAGTCAGCTTATGAAGGAAAATAAGGAAGAGATTGTACTAAATTGATTAAGTCCTGGATATAGCCAAGCCTAAAACCATCAACCCAGTTCCCATTTTAAACTTAATCCGATATGAGTTGGGTTTTGTCCCTATAACCAAAAGAGTGCTGATATATAACTTGGTATCTTGAAAAGAAACACTGCAGGTAACAAAACCCTGAAATGAGAAATTATCTGAGTCCAGATGTCATTGCAAGCAGCAACGATCTCTGTATCTCTGGACAGGAAGTTGGAAGTGCTTGTTATGTCTCTGGTGTATCCTCGAATTCAAATCCTTTGCCTTCCTCAGGTGTAACTTTGGAGGACCTAAGAGAAATAGATGAGAATGTTAGCAAATATTCACTTTCAGCAGCCTCTAGTAAGATCCTGCAAAAAACAGACATGCTTGGGTTTTTAAGCCAGTTATCTGCAAGCAGAAAGGAAACAGCGTTTAGCTTTGTTAATAAAACACAACACAAGAATCTGAGATGGCTGAGAGTCCAAAAACTAGTGCTTTGTGAATTTTAAAAGAAAAAAAGAATTATTTGTTCCAAAGCAAAAGTTAGAGTGGGCAAAAGGGAGGAGGTGAGAAAATAAGATTGGTATCCAGGAGTAGCTTAAGTCATAGATTTTTGTCTTTCAAGCATCTCTTGATGTTTGCTCTCAGACTGACAGAGGTAGTTCTCTCTCCACGTGGTAGAGACTGTGAAGCACTCTTTACTGGGATGGAGCAGGCCAGGGCGGGGATGAGTTCACTCTCATCACCATCAGCTGAGGGCTCAGTGGAAGCCAGTAAGCCTCAAGCCCGTGGTCTCAAGAGACCAGCAGAGCACCTAAAGCAGTTATTGGGAGAAATACCAGTAGGATTAAGTTCAGTGCTCTTGATTCAAGATTTCTAATGCTGATTGTTATCCTGTGGGGATTTCAGAAACAAATTAATCAGCAAAAGCATAGGTATTTTAGGAAATATAATTGTCAGAGAACCCCCAAGCCTATAAAACGGAGATCTATTTTTGCTCAACCATTAATTCAACACCCAGTTCACTATAACCATATCCACAGAAAATGGGTGGACTAAGCAGTTATAGTCCTACAGAGAAAATCTTACCACATGCTCCTTTCAAACACAGCCATGGAAGAAAATGGACCTTGACAATCCTCCTGGCAGTCAGAGCAAAGGGAGGCAGATATGTGACCAGGAATTTACTCCATGGCCAAGATGGTGGTCCTTACTATCCCTTCCTATAAATTAAGATTTATGCTAAGGTTTAGTGACAGTTATTTGTTGTTTTTCCTTCTCTACCTTTTCACAAATAACAGGTTTATTGTGGTTATTCCTCCCCCCACACACACCCCTCGCTTACCCTCATGGTGGATTTTAAGTGTTAGAGTGGTTAAACATGTCACAGAGAACCAATTCTGGACCTGATCAAGGGAATGAACATCAGCGTATGTGTTGTCTGGAGATGCTATTGATGTATTGCCCTTTGGAGAGGAACTCATTGTACACTGGTGTTTTGGGGATTATTATAGTTTGTTAAGTGGAGATATTTAATAATTGCTAATAATGCGGATGCTAAGCAGCTGGGGTTGGAATGTACCAATGGGTTGGAAAATATTTTATCAGCACTTCTACCTTTGTAGAGCCATTCTTTCCCCATTTATGTGGTTCCAGGGGGGTTGTCAATAATAGATCAAATTCTTACTCCCATCTATATGCCCCAGTCTCAGAGGTAAACACATTATACCGGACTGGCCACAGATAGAACCTTGTTTTTCTTAAATAGAACAATTGGCTCCAGGCAGGCCTATGACCATAACAATTTCAGGTTCCTCCAGATATGAAGTAGTTGAGTATTTTGTTATTA
>NW_012151496.1:275316-277371 GCF_000956105.1 Propithecus coquereli
CAACTTGTTGAATAGCCATATATAATCAGGTAAAGAAGAGAAAAAACTGGTCTGCAAAGAGGACAAGGATACAGAGGCATGGGGTGAAGTAAAGACAAAAGATGAAACTGAGTCCTAATTGTTTTCCACTTCTTAGGTTAAGATTATTTTAGGGGCTTAAATATGACCCTGTTCTTAGGCTCTGGGAGATATGTATACTTCCTTATAACACTTTTCCCATTCCTACATGTGTAAACACAAGCAGGTTTCTGGTACTCATAATCTAAAGAATTCTGACTAATAACTGATTTTAGCATCAGGTAAAGGGCTGAGAATCTGGAACTGGCTAAGTCAGGTAAGGTTCAGGTCCAGGGGGAGTTTTCCTGACCCAGAGGGAAAAATTAGTAGTCTATACCATACCATCATGAAATTTTGGGTTAAGCTATTATCACTTGTCTCTTGAGACTTAGACTGAGTGCTTACCAATGACGAAACTTTAGCATAAATAGTAGCAAATAACTGCAGTTGTTGGACTGTGTTGTTTGCACCTTGAGATTTTTAGGTTTAGCCCAAAGCATGCTCCAATCCTGTGCTCAACTGTACGTATATAAAGAAAAGTTGGGTTACTGGTTTAAAATATTTGAGGTCCAAGCCAAAATAAAAATTCAATCATGACTCAAACGAATTGTAGTAGATAGATTCAATAGAAACTATTGATAATATTGATGCTGATTGAAAAACTACAGAATTCTAATATTGGGTATGTATATATAAAACCTAACCATCCTCCCTTCCTCTAACCCCAGGGTCTTTAAAACAGTCCTCTAACATTTGTTCCATATAATAATAATCTCTGCATTACATTTTAAAGCTCATCTCATCACTACATTGTCAGGAGCAAGGGGCAGGGTGAGGTCAGGGTAAGAAAGGCTCCTTCCTCATCCCACTGTTACCATGGTCATTGTTACCTATTAGTGGTTTGTGGCTGAGTTCAGCAGGGAAAAGATAGCTCATCATCACAGGCAGGGAGCTTTCACGGTAGAATAGGGTTTGGGGAGTGTCTCTATAAAATGTCATATGGAAACGTGTGTGTGTGTGTGTGTGTGTGTCTTTTTTTTTTTTTTTTTTTAGCAAGCTGACTCAAAAGGCAGCCCATGAGTATTAAGACAATTTGAAACTCTGAGAAACAGTGACCTATGATAACAAATAGTGGGGAGTGTGTTAGCTCCTTAGGTCACCCTCAGATCCAAATTTAACCACCAGTAGGAAGTCAGTGGTGTTCGCATACCTATGCACGTGTGCAAGCACACACACCCACTCAGAGAGGAGCCTTCCTCATGCTCCTCTTAGGGTGGCTTTAAGGAAAAAGATCAAGATTTATTTAACAAAAAAAAATTCTTTTTTTCCTCCACCATTGTTTATCAGGTGTGTTGGCCATGGTTAAATCTATAATTTTAGGAGACAGTATACAAGGTGATGAGAATCCATACCTGAACAGATTGAGAATGAACTAGAGAAAGGAATGAGCTTCACTTAGAAAAAATTAACCCAGACTAAAATGGTCCTCAGTTGTTTTTATCTGGCCAACATCCTTTTCTCTGGAAAGTCATATTTTCCCTATTCCTTTTGGATGTAATGGAACTGGGAACCGCAGTATCTCCCTACCTGTCCCACAGCCACAGAGATCAGCACCTGGCCTAGCCATCCATGTTTTACTGGGACAAACAATGGCCCAGGATGCTCGAATCAGCCAAATAAGGCCAATCAGAGGTTGTCTCTGGCATCCAAATTCTTTTTTAAACTTATAAAATATCTTGGCCAAGCTAAAATGTTTAACAAGGATGTGCATAACCACCAACTAATTTAAGAAATAAAATATTACCAATACAGCTAAAGTTTGTATGTACCCCACCGCAGAGGTAAGCACTCTCCCCAATTTGGTGTTTATCTTCTCATGTCTGTCCTGATGCCTTTTTATATATACGTATGCATCCCTAAATGATATATAAGATTATTTGGTAGAGTTTAGAACTATATTAATATTTTACTGCTGACCATTGTCACTCTAGTGACTAA
>NW_012151496.1:277587-278066 GCF_000956105.1 Propithecus coquereli
AAAATGTAGTATATGCATAAAATGGAATATTATTCAGCATTAAAAAGGAATGAAATTCTGATACATGTTACAACATGGATGAACCTTGATGACATGCTAACTGAAATAAGCTAGGCACAAAAGAACAAATATTGTATGATTCCACTTAAATGAAGAAACTTGAATAGTCAAATTCATAGAAAAGAAAGCAAAATACTGCTTACCAGGGGCTAGGAAGAGGGAAATGGGGAGTTATTGTTTTGTTGGTACAGAATTTGAGTTTGAGATAAGGAAAAGTTCTGAAGAAGCACAGTGGTAATTGTTGCACGACAATGTAAAGGTACTTAGTGTCACTGAACTATATACTTAAAAATGGTTACAATAGTAAATTTTATGTATATTTTACCGAAATTAAAAAAAAATTGTCCCAAGATATCTAGTACTTTCATAGTTTCATTTTTTAAATTTTAATATTAGATTCATTGGTCAGTTGCAAGAAC
>NW_012151496.1:280499-281544 GCF_000956105.1 Propithecus coquereli
CAAAAGCTTTGATTTTTAAAAAATATTGTCCAATTAAAATGGTATTTAACATACTAAAGAAGGTTAGGACTTTTGAAATTAACAAGGTTATGTTGACAACATATTTCCTTGTGTCTACTTTTCATATGAGGGCCCTTATTTCTTGACATATGCCGTCGGCAGAATAATGGCCATCCTAGGGTGTCCCCATCCTATTAATAATTCCCAAAACCTGGGAATATGTTACCTTACATGGCAAAGGAAGTAAAAAGGTAGTAGTGGAATTAAGGTTGTCAATAATCTGACCTGGAGATGGGGAATTTATCCTGGATTATTAGTAGGGGGGAGATGTAATCACAAGGGTTTATATAAATATAAGAGGAAGGCCAGAGAGGGAGAACCAGAGCAATGACAGCATCAAAAAGACTACACAGACCATTGCTGGATTTGAAGACAGAAGAGAAACAAGAACCAAAGAATATGGGCAGCTTCTAGAAGCTGGAAAAGCAAGAAAACAAATTCTCCCTTACATCCTCCAGAAGGAGCACAGTTCTGTTGACACTTTGATTTTAGCCCATGAGACCTGTTTTAGACTCCTGAGCTCCAGAACTATAAGCTAATAGATTTCTGTTGTTTTAAGTCAGGAAGTTTGTGGTAATTTGTTACAGCAGCAGTAGAAAACTATTATAATATGTAAAAGATATATTGCAAAACATGTACACAGTAAAGTTTGAGAAGTAGTTTTGGAGCCTTGGAAAGTTCAGGAGATGAAAAGGATGAAGAACAAATGACTTTGATTCAGGATTTATAAAATTCATAATATCTCCCACCAAAAGATCTCACTGCTCAGATTAGCTCCTATAGCATTTTCATTTTAACTTCATCCTCAGACCAGTAGTTCATGCTATCTCTAGAATTTTCACAGATTGACACAACTATAATGTCAATGAATATAAAATGTAAGAACTTCAGAAGAAAATGTTTTACAATACTATTTTTTTTACATTATAGTGGCTTTCTTATTAAAACTTACCAAACCAGTCGAAAAACTATCTAAAACAAATAG
>NW_012151496.1:283359-283920 GCF_000956105.1 Propithecus coquereli
ATCACAATTATTGATTTTCATACATTGAACTATCCTTGTGGCCCAGGAATAAATTTCACTAGGACATGGAGTATGATCATTTTAATATGCTATTGAATTTGGTTTGCTAAATCAGTTTAAAAAAAGAAATAAAAGGTGCCCAAATCATAAAGCAAGAAGTAAAATTATCTCTGCAGGTGACATGATCTTATATGTAGAAAACCCCAAACACTCCACCAAGAAGACCTCAAAACTATTAGAATATTAGAACTAATAAACAAATTCAGTAAAATTGCAGGATACAAATCAACATACAAAAATCAGTTGCAATTTTATACACTAACAACAAACTATCTGAAAAGTAAATTAAGAAAACAATTTTATTTACAATAGCATCAAAAAGAATACAATACTTAGGAATAAACTTAACTAAGAAGGTGAAAGACTTCTACATTGAAAATTCCAAAACATTGACAGATACAATTAAAGAATATACAAATAAATGAAAAGTCTTATTGGAAGACTTCATTGTTAAAATGGCCATACTACCCAAAATAGTTTACAGATTCAATGCAACCCCTA
>NW_012151496.1:283970-287211 GCF_000956105.1 Propithecus coquereli
CACAGCAAAGGAAGCAATCAACCAAATGAAATGAGACAAAATATTTGCAAATATTGGAATGAGACAAAATATTTGCAAACTACATGTTTGATAAGGGGTTAATATTCAAAATACATAAGAAACTTCTTCAACTTAACAGCAAACAAAAGCAAAATAAGAAAACAAAACACACACACACAAAATCACATAGCCTGATTTTAAAAATGGTCAAAGGACTTGAATAGACATTTCTCCAAAGGCATACAAATGACCAATAGGTACATGAAAAGCTGATCAACGTCACTAATTATGGTGAAAATGCAAATCTTAGCCACAATGAGATATCACCTTACACCTGTAAAATGACAATTATCGAAAAAACAAAGAAAAGATAATGATTGTTGGTGAGACTGTGCAGAAATTGGAACCTGTGTACAGCGTTGGTGGGAATGTAAACTTGTGCAGCTGCTGTGAAAACCAGTATGGATGTTTCTCAATTACTAATGCAGTATGGGGCACTGCCAGAGAGTGCCCACTGAGAGGAACAAGAGGGATCTGGAACCCATGGAGAATATCCGATTCTCTGACCAGAACCTGGTGTTCCATGATGGAGACGCAGTGGTGTTTGCAGGGCCTGCAGGCAACTGTGTGGAGACACAGGGAGAACTGCTGAGCAGAGTCTCCTTCAGACACCACCAAAGCTGTGCTGTGCAAGGCTGGAGGAACAGGGCCTGGGGAGGAGAAGCAGTTCCTGGAGGTGTGTAAGAAGGATTGGAAGCTCAAGAGTTTCCACCTGTCAGCACTGAGAAACATGGGCTCGTTTGTGAGAGCGACTGCTTTGGCTGCCTGTCCTGGTTGTACTTGGAGACACATTTGTTGTATGTGGCAGACAAGAAGTGCCCCAACGATGAGTCCTTCTTGCAGACCAAAGCCTTGGACATCAGTGCCAGCAATGGTAAGATAATCAGGCCAAAGACATCATACCAGGCCATCAAGAGGGATCACTTTGTGTTTTACAAAGACTGGGGAGAAAACATAGTTTCCAAAAGCACCTCTGTGTTCTGTGTGTCAGATGTCGACAGTAGCAACATCTCTGCACTTGAGGGGATCCCTGAGAATGTGCCTCCTGGGAAGGCATTCTGGGCTGTTGATGACACAGGTGTGGTGTTCATGGGCTGGCGGCATGAGCCTTTCTGGCTCGGCATCTGCTTTTGCACCAATTACAGGTCAGCCCTGTACTATGTGGACCTCATTCAGGTGAATATTGTGACCTCCTCTCAGATAACTCGTCTCTGATGACACCCCTGCTGTCTCTTCTCCCTGGATGAGCCCAGACCAGTGTAGCATTGTCCGCATGATCAGTGTGCCTGTATGACTGGTATACCAGGGTCACCTTGGTCGTGGTGGATGTTGCGCCTCGGCAGCTGGGATACAACTTCTCTGGGATCTACAGTAGCCCTTCTGCCTCTGGGATGCTGGTCAGCTGACAGCCAGAGAGTGGTCTGCCACTCTGCTCAGCACAGCCAGCAGGACCTGTTTGTTGTGGATGCCCAGCTGGTAGCTGTTCACAATTGACTGGGACCTCATGGTGGCACAGTGTTCCACATCCAGCCTACCGCCAAGCTGAAAGTTGGGTTCCTGCCTCCTGAAGGGAAGGAACAGTTGGTGTTGTAGGTGTCCCTGGAGGAGGCCGAGTCCATTCCTGACATCTACGGGGACATCTGGGTGCTTCAGCCACCCCCAGAACAAGAGTGCAGTATTCTGGCCTTGACTTGGAAGCAATACTTCGGCAGCCCAGAAACCCACCAGAAAAGACCCAGGTGCCCATGGTGGTCATGCCCTACAGGGGTCCTATTTATCCCATGTTACTGTCTGGATGCTGTTCCCTGCCATGCCTTGCAAGATGGGTCTATTGCACTACTAGTGAACTATCGTGGCTCCACGGGCTTTGGCCAGGACGGCATCCTTTCCTTCCTGAGAATGTGGGCCACCAAGATGTGAAGGACATCCAGTTTGCCGTGGAGCAGGCACTGCGGGAGGAGCACTTTGACGCAAGCCACATGGCTCTTATTGGTGGTTCTCACAGTGGAGACCTCTCCTGCCACCTGATTGGCCAGTACCCATGACCTATGGTGCCTGCGTGACCCGGAACCAGAGGTCAACATCTCCTCCGTGATGGGCTCCACTGACGTCCCTGACTGGTGCATGGTGGAAGCTGTCTTCCCTCTGCCTGCCAGATCTCAGTGTGTGGGCTGAGTTACTGGATAAGTCGTCCACCAAATACATCCCTCAGGTGAAGACTCTGCTGTTACTGATACTCCTGGGCCAGGAGCACTGGCGCATGCCCTTCAAGCAGGGCATGAGTATTACTGTGCCCTTAAGGCCCGGAATGTACCTGTTTGGCTCCTGCTTACCCCAGAAGCACATAGGCACTATCAGGTGGAGATGGACTCAGAAAACTCCACGAATGCTGCGCTCTGGCTATGCACAAACTTGGACAGCCAAAGCCCTGCCATTCTGTATGAGTTGGTCAGCCTGTGCCGACCTTCACTCACGGGGAGCCCCAGGGTCTGGCAGAGCAACAAGAGGCTTTCTGGGCACTGACTCCATTGGTGGGTGGGAAGAGGAATGTGGGCTATGTAGCTACAGTAAATTAGGACATAGAGGAAAAAAAGTAGAAATAAAACATAGAGATACCATATAATCCAGCAATCCCATTTCTGATTATCCAAAAGAAGTGAAATCAGGATCTCAAAGGGATATTTGTACTCCCATGTTCATTGGAGCATTATTCACAACAGCGAAGATGTGGAAACAATTTAAATGTTCATCAAGGGATAAATAGATAAAGAAAACGTGATATTGACATACAATGGAATATTATTCAATCTTAAAAAAGGAAATCCTGCTGTATGAGACAACGTGGATGACCAGGAGAACATTATGCTAAGTGAGATAAGCCAATAATGAAAGGACAAGTACTGCATGATACCACTTATGTGAGGCGCATAAAATAGTGAAACCTATGGAAGCAGAGAGTAGAATGGTGGTTGCCAGGAGTTGGGGGGAAGGGAAAATGGAGAGTTGCTAGTCAACAAGTGTAAAGTTTGTTGTACAAGATGAGTAAGTGCTAGATGTCTGCTCTGCAATATGCCTAGAGTTAACAATACTGTATTGTATAATTAAAAAGTTTAAGAGGGGAGAGCTCATATTAAGTGTTCTGACCACAATTAAGAAAAAAGTGGTGTCATGGGTTTCGGAT
>NW_012151496.1:289021-289990 GCF_000956105.1 Propithecus coquereli
ATTATCTTCCTCATTTTCATGAGAGCAAGATCTCAATCCCACTGTTTACATCTCTTCAAGTATTAGTAATTCATGTGAGTTCCCAGAGGAGTGCTAATATTCTGCTCAGTCATTTTTACTGAATCTTTTTTGTGGTATTCATTAGATACTAAGGTAAAAAATTAGCTGTCAAAAATGGATATACTCTCATTTGTCTATAGAAGCAAGATTCAGGTCATCATAGTAGGCAAACCAGGTAAACAGCATCTCTCATGGGAATCTGTCCTAATGAATACTATTTTTACGTGGGTTTCATATTTTTTTGTGTATGACCTGTCAATGTCTGTTTTGTGATTATTTTGTAAATATTTTCATATGCGAAGTTTCCTATCTTTTAAAAATTTTGTTGTACTTTACCAACTCACTTTCATAAATATTTCTTCAGTAAGTTCTATGTGCAAAATTTGCATTAAGTAGATCTATTTTTTTCTTTTCTTTCTTTTTTTTTTTCTTTTTTTTGAGACAGAGTCTCACTCTGTCACCCCAGCTAGAGTGCAGTGGCATCATCCTAGCTCGTTGCAACCTCAAACTCCTGGGCTCCTGCCTCAGCCTGCCAAGTAGCTAAGACTACAGGCGTGTGCCACCACACCCAGCTACTTCTCTTGCTCAGACTGGTCTCAAACTCCTAAGCTCAAGTGATCCTCCCATCTCAGCCTCCCAGAGTGTTAGGATTACAGGCGTGAGCCACCACACCCGGCCTACATTCATTTTGGAACAAGGCATAATCTCTGCTCTGTAGTCTAATGGAAAACAAATACTGATAATAATAATTAAAAGAAAAACAACATACAAGAAATTCCACATAAGAGATATAGATATAAACAAATACTTCATAATTCAGAAGAGGAAAATATTAGCACTTGCCAGGGTCTCCAAGAAGTCTTTAAAGAGAAAGTCTCATTGAAATGAGGCTTGAAGCATGGGTGTCAT
>NW_012151496.1:301940-302298 GCF_000956105.1 Propithecus coquereli
CTTGGAGTATGTTTGGAGCATTATGAAAATAAAGTAAACGATTATTTTTTTTTTCCTGAAGAAATAAGAGAAAACTTCAGAGTAGGTGATGGTTGAACAAAATCTTGGAGATAAGTATGATTTCAGCTGGCAGAGAATGCAGGAAAATTACCCTTAGGAGACTGATTTTAATGACTGAAACCATAGAGGTGTGACACACTTTAAAATGTTCCTGGAATCTGAGGAAGTAACGAGAACATAAGTGCGTGAGGTGAGAACAGGAGTGAGGGTTGGGGCAAAGGTGATACTGAAGATGAAGCTAGAATACTCTCAAATGTTTATTTATTTTTCCTAATATTTACTGCCAATTTAAAATAAC
>NW_012151496.1:303253-305035 GCF_000956105.1 Propithecus coquereli
GAGTGCTTTTTTTTCCCAGGCCCCTCGTTTTCACCATGGCAACTTGCATGCATTTACTAGAAGCCAGTTGGAGAGAGTGCTTAATTCAAAGGGGTGACCTGGATGCTGGCATTTCTGGCAGTGTAAAGGTATTTCTGACAGCAGGACTTTTCAAACAACATATTCAGCCCCTACCAAGGGTCCTACTGCAATGACTCAGACTCATGGCTTTTGAAAGTAAACAGAGAAAGAAAAGAGCATATCTCAGCGGTACTCTAAGATGTGAAGAAAGCAGTCAAATAGCACCAAGGATAGAGTTGGCTCAAGTGTTAGAATTTTTTCAATCTAATACCATGCTAATTGTATATTGGGATCAAATTTTTCTCCTCTGATTCCTTGTCAAGTAAGACAGGGTAAAAGATAGTGATGTTAATAATGATATATAAATAATATATATCTGCAAACCAGAAAATTCCTTTTTCTTGTTATCAAACACAGAAATGTCTGGCCTAGATCAAAATGACTGAAATGTTATCCAATTGGAATTTTTTACTTTAAATAATTAAGTATAAATACAGAGTAGAAGTACTATGATATACTATACTATAAGCTATAGTAAATATAAGATATAAGATGTATGCTATATTTTATAGTATAAAGACTGTAAATACTCCTCTATTTTGGGACTCTGGTTATTCTGAAAGCTGAATTTTCTTGAAATTTTCTATATGATCATAAGAGGAAAAAACCCTTCAGTCAGCTATCAAAAAATGTCTATGAGCTTTTTCTTTGACAATATCCAGCCCTTCCCATGGACCTTTTGATGACAAGGTTTCTAGTTTCCTAATTATCATGTTCAGTTTTTTGTGGACATGTTTCTTACTTAAAGTGTGGTCTGCTCAGTGAAGAATAGAAGGGGACTGACTCTCAATTCTCTGGCTCCGGAGGGAGTCTCTGACTATTTATGTAGGTCAGGTCTTTGATAATATATTTAAAATGTCAGTGTTGAGAACAGCCCAGTAAACTATGACCATACGTCTCCCTTCTGGTTAACACTGGTCCATTAATCATAGTCCATCCCATTATCAGTTATCCACAGAGGAAAGCCTAAGGGCTGGCAGATATTCATGTTCATCTACTTTTTCTTCTTTTTTCCCTGTGTCTCCCTAAAATTGACTTCTTATTAGATCAGTCTATTCACTATCTCTTTAAATCATGCCAGGGATATTTCTGCCTGCACACCTCCTATACCATTTCCTCTTTTGCAGAATGAAGTCTCCTCTCACTTCTAGAATCCTCTTTGTTCATCTAATCTACTCAACATTCAATTCAAACACCAGCACAAGTCCTGCCTCTTCCATGAAATTGCCCCAGAGTGCTAAAGTTCACTGAATCTTATACTTTCTTTGTATACCTGTTGCCTTCATTGTCTATAGTGGTAGCAGTAATAGCAACAACAATAATAATAATTGTCTAATAATGGTTACTATTTTAATGAGCACTCTGATGGTCAATTCACATACATCTTTAACTCTGGGGTAGATCTTATTTTACCTATGTTACAGATGAGGAAACCAAGATTCAAATAGGCTAAGCTACTTGCCCAATATGCCAAAGCTAGTAAGAAATAAAACTAGAATTCAATTTCTGGTCTGCCTGACTCTGTAGTACCAGGTCATCTTATCTCTACCTTATCTCTATGACCTGAATTCATCCACTTCTATCATTATTTAATTTTTCTATGTTGGATGTAGTTTACTTTTAATTTACAGCAAATTTGCTTTATCTTAATATTTGTATATT
>NW_012151496.1:305085-306306 GCF_000956105.1 Propithecus coquereli
GCTTTCAAATCATCCTTTATAAAAATTTTTGCTTTAGACTGAGTTTTTGGTGAACATTTAATCATGATATGTGATCTGTGCAGTCATGCAAGGGCACAAACTTGTTACATGTCTTGCTATCACCATCTTGAAATTCTTAATCATTGTTTATCTGAACTTTGAATTAACTGGGCTTGCAGAATTTTATCTGGCAACCACACTTGGCATAAAGTTCTCAATTGGCCAGGTTTAATCCAGAGAAAAATACTAGAGTGTTGAAGGAGTGAGTTATGGACTAAATGGCTTTCAAATCATCCTTTGTAAAAATTATTGCTTTAGACTGAGTTTTTGGTGAACATTTAATCATGATATGTGATCTGTGCAGTCATGCAAGGGCACAAACTTGTTAAATGTCTTGCTATCACCATCTTGAAATTCTTAATCAGTTTTGAACAAGAGGATCAATATTTTCATTTTGGGATCCACAAATTATATAGCCAGTCTTCTATCTAGTGGCAGTGAATTCAGTGTAGGAGTCTTGGATGCAGCTCTTTTAAGTTACTGGTTAAGTAAAGTACCAAGTGCATCAATAGCTAATGAATCTTTAGGAAGAATTTCCATGTTCATGGAAAAATTGCGAGCTTAAATATCTGAATTGAGGGCCTTTACAAACACATGTGCAAGTGGGTTCAGGAAATTACTACAGAGCCAAAAATAGAACAAAGAAAATTTGATTGTTGAGAAATGAAGAAATTTGGAGGAAGAGGTTGAGAGAGAAATGATAATTACAACTAAATTGCACAGAAGTATTCCTACTTTGAAAAATCTGCTCAGTATTTCTATCAATCCCTAGTCTAAAAGAATTACTTTCAAACTATGGTATTTTTTAATTTTTCTAATGGTTTCCATTATTACTTTTTAACATCTTTGACTCTCCCTCTACCTTGTTAACAAATTATTTTTCCTCCTTCTCCTTCTTAAATTGAGCATTTCCTAGTGCTCATATGTTAGCCATCTGCTATTTTCTCTACACACTCTGCCTCAGAGAATTCATTCCCACCCTTTTACGCAGTCCCACTAGAATGTAAGCTCCAATAGGAGAGAAATATCTAGTCATATTTGTCCAAAGTCACCTAGCACTGTGCCTTTGCATATAGTAAGCATTAAATAAAACTGTTGAATGAATAAATGAATGAACTTTGTTTTATCTGTGTGCATAAATCTTGAAACTAGGTCTCTGGC
>NW_012151496.1:322151-324117 GCF_000956105.1 Propithecus coquereli
CTGCTTTCATCTCTGCTATTTTACTGTTTTCTACTGTGAGGTGTTTTGCTGTTTGGGGGCATGTGTGTATGTGAGAGAGAGAGAGAGAGAATCCTAGCCCGGGCAACAAAGTGAGACTCTGTCTCGAAAAAAAAAAAAAAAAAAAAAAGACAAAACTTTATTTTTTATTTTGGCTAGAGATAATAGAGAATACATTATTATACAGTATATTTAATTGATATTTAAAACATGCTGTTGCCTTAATACATACAATGAACTGCTTAAAGGTTAAGATTAATCCTATATTGGAGAAAATAATTTGGACTTTTGTACATAGATAGTTTAAAATTGAAGACATTTTAAAAAACAGAATAAAATCCAAGGGATTTTATACCAAAAATCTAATGAACAAATCACAGCAAGTTATTTTGTGGATACCAACAAACTGATTCTGAAGTTTATAAGGAACGGCAGAAAACCCAGAACAACCAACACAACACTGAAGGAGAAGAACAAAGTCAGAGGACTAAAACTACCAGACTTCAAGATTTATTATAAAGCTACAAAAATAAAAATAATGTGGTATGGGTGAAATAATAGACAAATAGACCTGTGGAGTAGAAAAGAAAAGCCCAAACACCGGGGGAGGAGCCAAGATGGTGGACGAGAAAAGCCACCAGTCAGAGTGTCTCTGCAAAAAAGACAGATTTTAGAAGAAAGTGAAAAAATAAACTAGCAGACAACATAGATTGGGTGAGAGTCGGAAGGAAGGGTGCCTGAAACTACAGGAGACTCCATAGGAAGGCATTGCGGAGGAGAACTGGAAGGACAAGGGACCCCAAGAGGCTTGCAGATCTGCGACAAGGGTAGGTGGAGAAGATAACCTTCCCCTCTGTTGCATCTCAGACTGTTGGTGAGCTCCTGACTGGTTGGAGAGACCTGGCATCACCAGCCCAGAGACGGCTGCCGCCAGTGAGCGATGGCCTCTTGCAGACACAGCACTGCACTCCCAGCTCCCTCGGGGCACCTCCCCAGGTGCAGACCCAAGCCTATCGGCAGACACCATTTTGCTCCATTCTCTCCTTCCCCTTCCCTACCCGGGGTTGCCCAGAGAGACAATTTAGCCATCACAAGGAAGCATCTTCAAGGAACCAGACCTTTCCTTTTGGGGCACTACAGCACACTGAGGGGTACTCAGATTGCGAGCTCCCTACCCGCCAGCCCTCCCAGGTGCTGCTTGCCTGGGGACTCCAGGGAGAGTGGGTCAAATCCCAAGGTGGAGTGAAATAGATCCAGCTTGAGCACCCTGTAGGTGATTCGAGACCAGTACCCCTCCCTCTGGCAGGGTCAGGGATTGATCTCCAGGGCCCAGGAGACAGGCCTGCAGACCAGACCCCATACACCCAGGTCACGATCGCACTGCCCCAGGACACAGAAGGGAGATCTGTGAAAGAGCCTACTGAGCAGTGTGCACCTTCAGGAGCAGATCAGTGTGCCTGAGTGGCAACCCTCCTCCCAAAAGAGAGCTGTGCACCCAGCCCAGGCTGGGATCCTGGGAAGGGAACGTCCCGGCCCACATCACAGCCAGGGGAGATCCATCGGCCTGAGGACCTGCTTGCTGGCGGAGGCCTGAGAGAGGCCATGGAGAGGGGGAGAATGGAGGGGAGCGAGACCTGCTCCAGCGTGTGGGTCTCGGACAGCCCCACCCACGGGCCTAGACTTTCAGCTGAGTGGACCCATTTAGGCCCCTCCCAGCAGCTTTGTACAACAGCAAAGAACAGACCTTTGACCCCTGCTATCAGCAGTTGTGGAGACTGATGGCAAGCTTACCCAACAGGGCTCCACCCAGACTCACTCAAGGTCCTGCTGCCACTGAGGTGGAGATTAAGGACACATCTGGAAGTCGCAGGGGGCTGCACCCACAACCCGAGGCACAAGAGGGCCTCTCCAGAGGAACAAGAGCTGGCTACAGGACCCAAAAACAGCA
>NW_012151496.1:324167-324733 GCF_000956105.1 Propithecus coquereli
ATAGCCCTTTGTTATTTAAAATATTATATGTATTTTAAGGCAAGTAATTAGCTAATCCTCAAGCATTTCTATTAGGCAGTGCCATATTATTAACCTCATTTTACCAAAGACAGACTTTGTTGATTTATCCTTTAGTCCTACAGAAAGACTATAGAGAACATTAGAATTAGATTAATTAGATGTAATCATTGTAGTCATGATGTTTTCTTTGAATAAATAATAGATCTAAATCTATCAGTAAACCAGGGTGAGACGTTTATAATTAAAAGAGAATTTACCTCATGCATATGAGGTCAAAGAAGTGCTTGAATGAAGTAGTATTGCCAAGTACTAAGCTGGCTATTATAGGTTTCTGTAATGATTCATTGGCCTTATTTTCCAGAATAATATATTTCCAGAATATAATTGACACATTCTAATTTAGATTTACCTTTACATCTTATAATCCAAGTTTACTTCTATTGTTATCCACAATTTTAAGGAAGGGGTACCAGTTTTTTTGGGACTAATATTATTGCTTTCATTTATTATAACCAGAAAATTCCTTTTTCTTGTTATCAAACACA
>NW_012151496.1:326000-329628 GCF_000956105.1 Propithecus coquereli
TTCGGAGTGCCTGCCCAGTTCACTTCATTTTATAGAACTAATGCTCTAAGCTGTATGGCAATTTTCACAGGATAGGTTCTGTTTACATCTTTTGTCACTTTTACCCACAAAAGTTTTCCACTTTGGATAATATATTATATATTGCAGCTATCTATGAACCTGAATATTATACTAGTTCAGTTCCTAAAGATAAAGAGACTTTTTGACTCTGATGATAAACTCTCCTATCCCTGGCACCATGGGAATATTATTTGTTAATTTTTTTCAAGTATTTTTGCCTTTGTCAGATGAACACTGAGTGCTCATAAATCATTTCTAATTCTGTGTTCTAAATACTATCAGCAAATGATAAGCAAAAGGCTAATAAAACAATGTTATGATATTTATTAGATTCAAATTTTATAAATAAAGACTTAAACCCATTAAGAAATCAAACTGTGTATGTGGCTTTATTGATTCACTGTAAGGTCATCTTTCAGTCACCCCTGTATTATCTGCTTAACATCTTATTCACACATGGAGCAGAAGTCCTTTCTTCCACCCAGGAGAAGAGGAACTCGTCACCAAATAGCCACACAATTTGGCTAGGCTAGGAGTCAGGGTTTGCTTCCTTAAGAGTCATTTTCTCCTAAGTAGAAGCCACACTATTCAGTTAAGAAAAAGTTTTAAAGCATTTGGATACCAATTAATGGATTAATGAGCATTTATATATCATATCTTGTGAACAAGGGAAATTAGGAAAAAGAGCAAAGATTAAGAAGAAGAGGAGAAAGAAGAAAATTTTTGCACATGTTCTCAAAGAATTTAAAATTCAGTGGTTGAAATAAAATTAACAAGCATAGGCCAAACTAGGGGATTGTTTAAAATGGTAGATAGGTGAAGGTCCTAGGTGGTTCTTTTTATATTCAAAAAAGTTGAGGCTTAAAGAAAATAATATCGATGTCACAAGTTCTTAAACTTAGGTCTGTCAAACTTCAGATCTTTGGCCCGGATGGGTAAGTGCTACTGTCTAGACATGTAAGAGAGTTTATAATGAAATAAGATAGTTCTCTAGAAGGGACAGGCGTGTTAACTGAGGGGTTTCATTGTTATTAAGTTAGGGGAAATCTCTGCATACTAAAGGGAAAGGAACTTTGCTAATGAAAATGAAGGCAATGATGAGAAAAAAAAAGTTTTCTAAGAAATGAGAGATGGATAAAATCAGTATTTATTACAAGTGAGGTAGCTTTAGACTAAGAAGACAGATTTTTCTCTGTCCAGAGAGGAAAAGGTGAATATACATGTAGACGCAGAAGTAAGATGGCTGGATGTAAGAGAAATTTGGAAATTCAGTCCAGATGGATTTTAAAGGCATTAGCTGAGACAGAGGGCTAAATTAGAATAAGAGAGGAGACTTGAGAAGGAAGAAGGTGTGGGAAATCACAATAGTGTGAAATTATCAAGTGATCTATTATATCATTGCACAGGAGTGGGAAGAACTCCACTGAAGTTCAGCCATTCATTTCTGCATTTGGTCTAATGCTGTTCAGGGACCAGAACAGAAGTGGAGGAAACAAAGTTGAGATGATCCAGCACTGGGACTGGCAGGACAGGCACACAGACATGAAGGAAGAGACTGTGGGAAGGGCAGTTTTGAGGGCTGCCTCTAGACTGCTGCCTCTGGGAGTCCAGTGGGAATGCTGCCGCTCCTTGTTTATTAGTAAGGCTAATCAATAACCGTCATTAGAATTTCCTCTCTATCCTATCAGAAGATAAAAAAGGACTAATCTCTTCTCTCCTGAGCATGATAAATTCAGGTTTATGGGGGGTTCATTCTGCTTTCATTCAAACTCTCAGCAGTATGATATTAATATTCTTTATATATAAGAATCACAAGAAAAGTAAAATGATCTTGCAGAACCCTAGTGAATTATAGCATACGGAAGAAATCTATCATACGCTTTACGGGATGAGAATAGACAGTTAGGTACCAACACTGATGGAACACTGTGTAGCTCCTAAAGAATATAGCTCTTAAGGTACTAAATCCAGAGAACAGCTGATTGATTGCATGAAAAATTCAGGGGTTTGAAATTTTTTTCTGAATTAGGCACGTGATGAGGTGCTATCTTTAACATGAAAGAGGTAAGTCAGATTCAACAAGTTTAGACTTTTCAGAAGATTTTATGTGTATATAATGGCATTTTCCTAATAATGTGGGAATTTTTTACAAAAGGTATTGACATATTTGTATGACATTGGACCATGTTGCTCAAAACCAACTTGATCTTTTCCAATGGCATCTACCCTGAAGACTTCCAATAACATTGCACTTGAAAATGAATGTCCAGCCAATCATATGACAGTAGCAAATCCTCTGTAGAAAATGCCACTAGAATAAATAAATATCCACAAAAAGATATATCTGGCTACCACCAAAGCAGAATATTATCTTTTTGAACTTCTACCCAGCTGAGAAAAGAAGAATATTAATTAGTTCCTGATACTATTTGTAGCCTATTTAAATGTTTATACATTGGTGTATAAAGTAAGAGGAATTATAGTAAATACATTGTCAGATATATGCTACAAATTTTCTGTTTTAAAGATAAATAAAAATTGTGGGAAGCTTTCTGCCTTCACATTTAGTCTGCAGAGTTTTCATTGGTCTTTCATCTCTGGAGATAGCGTCATGGAAAACATTCTACTTGAAATCACATTTACTTGGATTTGACTCTGATAACTACTAACTAGTCTAAACTTGGGCAAGTTATTTAAGGTTGCCACTCTTTCATTTCTTCATGTGTGAAGTAGGCACAACACCATTTGCACCACTGACTGTATGTGGATGTTGTAAGAATTAAATAAGGTAGTGGAAGGAAAGGGCAATGAGCCTGCTGTCATTGTATGTTATTGTTATTATCAACCTCAAAAATAAAGACAATAAGTATGTATTTTAGAAGTGAGCTGACTTAAATATAGTGATTTCCAGTACAGGTAAAATGTTCTGCACGTGAATTCCCCAGGCAATCCAAAGGCTACAAAAATATTAGAAGTTTACTGATTAAATATTGCTTGGAGCAAATGACTTGAAATACAGATTTTTAAAGGTGACTTTTATTGCAAAATTGATCCAAGATTGATACTAACCCACACACAAAACATACACATGCAATAAATTTTTCCTTCATTAGTCTTAAACAATATATCTATTCCAGAAATTTATAGTTATATTATTAGTCTGTACAAATTTTTCACAATCCTGTAAAATATTTTTGTAGACCTTCCTGTAATTAATCTCACGCCATGGTGGATAAGTACCTAATTAACTGAAATGATAATACGAATGCTACTAGTTTCATTTTGTAACCTGGGTTTTATGTTCTAATTAATAAAATGTTTTAACATTTGTATATAAATTAATCAGTGTCTACTAAAATAAATTAAATTCAAATAAATCTTAAGAACTACAAGGATTTTTAAATGTCTGCTTTCATCTCTGCTATTTTACTGTTTTCTACTGTGAGGTGTTTTGCTGTTTGGGGGCATGTGTGTATGTGAGAGAGAGAGAGAGAGAATCCTGTTTTTCAAGCCAGGCCCTCTTTCAATACTGACACTCCTAAAAAAAAAAAAAAGACAAAACTTTATT
>NW_012151496.1:329678-330580 GCF_000956105.1 Propithecus coquereli
AAATAGCCCTGCCTGCCTGATTCATTATGAATTACTAGTATGAGTCATAAGTAACAAAGCTCAGTCACAGGTATGTGACATCATGATATTCCATGCCGATGCTGGCAGACATAACTGCTTAAACTCTTAATTTCATGATTAATGTTTTCAAGGTAAGATGGACTGGGCATCAATGGTAACAGGCTTTCAGCAAAAGTCTGAGGATATATGAAATATGTTATTGGTGATTTGAATCTGCTCAAGGTAAGTCATGTAAGGTAATAATTCAATGCTGAAGAAACTATCATTTTACTTTCAAGATATGAAAATTATGGTAAATAATGGTATGGTCTTTCTATCCCTTGCACTATTTTTGTTTCATGACAGACGGCATTCCAACAAAAGTTATATATTAATAACTTTACATTTGGAAAATTCAAATACCTCCAGTGATGCCAGTGGAAAAGGGAGAGTCAATATTTTGCCCACATTATATATACTCTACAAAAACTTTTCAGTTGGTTGAGTGATCGATGTGCATGGGGATGCATTTGGCATATGTTCTCATTGAGTTGAGTGCAATCAACTGACAGGTGAGTCAATTCCTTTGTTTACGGTACAAGACTGGATTTTATGAAAAAAACGGATATTTTAAATGCTGAATGAATTAATATTTTAATAATTTTAAGTTGCATCTAATAAAATTTGGCTTTACATCTGTTTCTTCCTCAATCTCCTTGCTCAATTTTCTGCACCAATGGTGAGAAATGATGATATGAATAAACTGAAACAGGAGATAGTTTTCTAAATGTAAATTTATACATTAGTGCTTAAGTCTGAAACTGAAGAATGTCCTGTCTCATAATCTGCTCCATTGAATATCTTATTTGGCTATATCTCTAGGGTATAGCTCAATGTCTGCC
>NW_012151496.1:334320-335458 GCF_000956105.1 Propithecus coquereli
TCCTCCCAGCAAGTGCCACCTACTGACAGGGAGGTCATCCTGCACACCCTTTTACTGCATCTACTGATTCATCATAAAGGGCGTGGTTGAATCTCACCTACAAACACCACCTACTGACTCAGAGACTAAATAGGGAGTGTCATTATCCAAACGAAAATCTAAAGGCAAAAAGGAACAACTTATCTAGATGGCAAGGAACGAGTGAAAGAACTCTGGAAGCATGAAAAATCAAACGGAAAGCACACCCCCAAAGAGGAACAATAGCTCCCTAGCAATTGACATTAACTGAACTCAGAACACTAAAATGACAGAAGAAGAATTTCAAACATGGATTGTAAGAAAACTCAATTATATGTGAGAAAAAATGGATGACCAACACAAAGAAACCACAAAAAAAATCCAGGACTCAGAAGAAAAATTCACTGAAGAAATTGAAATATTAAAGAAAAATCAAACCAATCTCCTGGAAATGAAGGACTTATTCAGGGAACTACAAAACATAGTGGAAAGCCTCAAGAACAGGGTAGATCAAACAGAAGAGAGAATCTCAGAGATTGAAGACAACTCCTTCCAATTAAATAAGTCAGTCACAGAGATTGAGCAGAAAATTAAGAGAAAAGAAATAAGTCTACAGGAAATGTGGGATTATGTGAAAAAAACAAACCTGAGGGTGATAGGGGTTCCAGAAGGTGAAGAAGAAAACACTCAAGGGCCGGATAAGCTATTTGAAGAATTAATAGAGCAGAATTTCCCAGGCCTTGGTAAAAATCTAGATATACAAGTACAAGAAGCTCAACGGACCCCAGGGAGATTCAATGCAAATAGGAAGATACCATGTCATGGAGTCATCAGATTGACCAAAATATCCACTAAAGAGGCCCTTCTACAAGCTGTAAGGCGAAAGAAACAAGTAACATACAAAGGAAAGCCCATAAGAATAACTCCAGATTTCTCAACTGAAATCCTACAAGTAAGAAGAGACTGGGGCCCCATTCTCACTCTTCTGAAACAGAATAATGCCCGGCCTAGAATCTTGTGCCCTACAAAACTAAGTTTCATATGTGAAGGAGAAATAAAGACATTCTCAGATAAGCAAAGACTGAGGGAATTCACCAAGACAAGACCAGCTCTCCAAGAA
>NW_012151496.1:339087-344236 GCF_000956105.1 Propithecus coquereli
GAACAGAACTGAGAACCCAGATATAAAACTGTCCTCATAGAGCCACCTAATCTTTGACAAAGCAAACAAAAACATACACTGGGGAAAAGAATCCTTATTCAATAAATGGTGCTGGTAAAACTGGATAGCCACATGTAGAAGACTGAAGCAGGATCCACTCCTTTCACCTCTCACAAAAATCAACTCACGCTGGGTAATAGATTTAAACTTAAGGAGTGAAACTATTAGAATTCTAGAGGAAGATGTTGGAAATACACTTCTAGACATTGGCCTAGGCAAAGAATTTATGAAGAAGACCCCAACAGCAATCACAGCAACAACCAAATAAATAAATGGGACTTGATCAAATTAAAAAGCTTCTGCACCACCAAAGAAACGGTCACAAGAGCAAACAGACAACCTACAGAATGGGGGAAAATTTTTGCATGCTACAAATCCGATAAAGGGCTGATAACTATAATCTACTTAGAACTCTGGAAAATCAACAAGAAAAAATCAAACAACCCTATCAAAAAGTGGGCAAAGGACATGAACAGAAACTTTTCAAAAGAAGACAGAATAATGGTCAAAAAACATATGAAAAATGTTCAACATCTCTAATCATCAGGGAAATGCAAATCAAAACCACAATGAGATATCACTTATCTCCAGTGAGACTGGCCTTTATCAAAAAGTCCCAAAACAATAAATATTGGCGTGGATGCGGAGAGATAGAACACTCCTGCACTGCTGGTAGGACTGCAAACTAGTGCAACCTCTGTGGAAAGCAATATGGAGATACCTTAAAGAGATACAAGTAGAATTACCATTTGATCCAGCAATCCCATTGCTGTGCATCTACCCAAAAGAACAAAAGACACTCTATGAAAAAGACACTTGCACCAATGTTTATAGCAGCTCAATTCAGAATTGCAATGATGTGGAAACAACCCAAGGGTCCATCAATACATGAGTGGATCAATAAAATGTGGTATATATATACCACGGAGTACTATTCAGCTTTAAGAAACAATGGTGATATAGCACCTCTAGTATTCTCCTTGATAGTGCTGGAACCCATTCTATTAAGTGAAGTATCCCAAGAATGGAAAAAGAAGTACCACTTGTACTCACCATCAAATTGGTATTAACTGATCAACACATAAGTGCACATATAAGAATAACATCTATTGGATGTCGGGCAGGGGGGAGGGGGGAGGAGGGGATGAATATATGCATACACAAAGAGTGCGATGTGCACCATCCTTGGGATGGACGCACTTGAAACTCGGACTTGGGGGGGAGGAGGGGCAAGGGCAACATACGTAACCTAAACATCTGTTCCCCCATAATATCCTGAAATAAAAAAAAAAGAAAGCCCCATACACAGATCCACACAAATAGAGTCAACTGATCCTTGACAAAGGAGCACTGATAATTCAGTAGAAAATCTTTTCAATAAATGACTCTGGAACAACTGGATAACTACACTCAAAAGAAGGAATCTAGACACACACCCTATGCTTTTCACAAAAATTAACTCAAAATGGTTCATAGACCTAAAAGTAAAATGGAAAACCATAAAACTCTTAGACGATAATATAGGAGAATATACAGATAAATTTGCATTTAGCGATGTCTTTTTAGAGACAACACTAAAAGCACTATCAATGAAAGAAAAAAGATGGAATTCATGAAAATTTAAAACTTGTGCTCTGTGAAAGATACTGTCAAGCGAATGAAAAGACAAGTCATAGATTGGCAGAAAACATTTGCAAAATACATCTGAAAAGGACTATGATTCAAAACGTACAAAGAACTCGATAATGAAAAAAAAAAAAAAACCCAATTAAAAAATGTGCCAAAAACCTTAACAGATACCTTACCAAAGAATATATAGAGATAGGAGATAAGCATGTGAAAAGACATTCTACATCATATGTCATCAAGGAATTACAAAGTAAAACACTAATGCGATACCATTACACATCTACCACAATGGCAAAAATCCAAAACACTGGTCACAACAAATGCTGAGGAAGATGTGCAGCAACAGGAACTCTCATTCATTGCTGGGGGGAATGCAAAATAGTATAGTCACTGGGAAGATAGTTTGGCAGTTTCTTACAAAACTAAACACAGTCTTACCATACATCCAGCAATCATGTTGCTTGGTGTTTACTCAACAGAATTTAATGAAAACATATGTTTATATGAATATCTATACATGCATGTTTGTAGTAGCTTTATTCACAATTGGTAAAACTTGGAAGTAACCAACATGTCCTTCGATAGGTGAATGGTACATCTATACAATGAAATATTATTCAGCATTGGATATAAATGAGCCATTAAGCCATGAAAAGACATGTAGAAACTATAAAAGCATATTACTAATTTAAAGAAGTCAATCCAAAAAGGCTACATACTGTACGATCCCAACTATATGACATTATGGAAAGGCAAAACTATGGAGACAGTAAAAAGATCAGTGAATGCTAGGGCTTGGGGTGAAAGGGAAGGAGGGATTTATAGGTGAAGCACAGAGGATTTTTAGGGCAGTGAAACTATTCTGTATAATACTGTAATGGTGAACACAAGTCATACATTTGTCAAAACTCATGAATAAGCAACACAGAGTAAATCCTAATATAAACTACAGATTTTAGTTAATAAGTATTTATCACTATTGGATCATCAGTTGTACCAAATGCAGCACATTAATACAAATTGTTAGTAGTAGGGGAAACCATATAAGAAGGGAAAGCTTGCGGGAGCGGGGTGTGTATGGGAACTCTGTACTTTCCATTCAATTATTCCGCAAACCTAAAACTGATCTAAAAATAAAATCTACCAATAAAAAATCTAGTAAATAACTATGAAGAAAAAGAAAATATTTTATCTAAAGTTTCTTACTATTATATATGGATAATTGGAATTTATTCACAGTTGCCCCATAAATATTAAGAGATAATGAGATAGTTATCATTGGGCCTTTGGTATTTTCAAAAGTAGAAATAAATTTGAATGATGTTCCAATTACTTTTGTAATAATTTCTAGTAATTCTTAAAATGTCTTTTTATATTCAGCTCATGATGTAGATCTATGTCATTATTAAAATGAATAATAATTGTATACTATCTTTTTTCAGTATATCAAAAACAAAATATTTGGAACATCAAGAATGAGTGAAAACAGTCTAAGATATAAGAAATACCTTGACAGAATATTTTGATTGTTTGCATGTTCAAAATATGACATCTTGGGTTATTTCAGAATATGAAATATCCTTAATTTATTGAATATTTATTGACTTTTTTCCTTAACACATAATACATAATTTTGTTCAATGTTATCGTCACACGTTAAGTGTGAAATAAACACTTACTAAATTCTGACAGATATTTTTATTTAGTACATTCTGTCTGGTCTTAGTGCATGGTAAAAATACCTGTAAATATTAAATAATACTAATAGTTTGCTCAACAGAATGAAAATCAGCTTCCATTTTAGGAGATCTTGGACTCCTATGTAGTCCATAGTTTTGGACAGCAGGTGGTCCTTGGTAAAATGTGGTAAAAGGTGGTAAAAGGAAGAATCTGTGAATAAAGTAATTGTGTGAAAATTTTTACATATAAACACTTTTTATGGGGAGGCTATTTATGACTCTCATTCAGTAATGAAGAAGTCTACATATTACACAAAAATGTAATAAAGATACTACTTTATTGTTCTTTACTAACCCTAAAAACAAAAAAGACTAAAATTATGTATATCTTGTATCCAAGGATGTTGCAGTCCAGTCAGGATGTTGTCAAGTAAATAAATGAATACAGTGAAATAATTGTTAAATTTGAGGTTTGTACAAAACACTGATCTGACAAATGAAATTACTTTTAGGCATAGACATTAAGCAGAGTTTTACTCTTTTAATCATCCCATTAGCACAGGGATCAAAGGCATGTGCTAGATGGACTAGGGGTGGGGAGCCTTCCAGGCAGAGGAATTAATAAGTGTGGAAGTTGAGAGAACTCACCAGGCTTGGTGTGTTTGGAGAACTGCCTGAAATTCTTATTATTGAAGCTCCCAGTGTGAAGCATAAAATGGAAGGAGGCACAGCTAGACTTGTAGGAAGACAACAGATCCTAGAGAGCTTCTCAACTAGGAAGAAAATAATGAGTTTTAATTTCACCCTGTATCAGAACTTTTCAAGGGCTATGCAAAATCACAAGTGTGTTAAGATAATGAACCCTTCAGTCCTGAGGTGGGTGGTGACATTTGGGGTTTAGGGAAGAGAATGGTTGGTCACCTAAGGCTGTAATTCTCCACTTACTCTCATGTGGCACAAAATATAATTTTCTAAGTGTTTTAGGATATGTAAACTGTAAGAAACTGCTGTGTATGATGGAGATTCACTGAAAGTAATTTTGAACTGGTAGTGACAGGACTATTATTCTCTCTCTCTCTCTCTCTTTCTCATTTGAAATATATTTTACTGCATCATTAATTAATGACTAGTTATACATTAATTATTTATATATAGAGATAGGAGATAAGCATGTGAAAAGACATTCTACATCATATGTCATCAAGGAATTACAAAGTAAAACACTAATGCGATACCATTACACATCTACCACAATGGCAAAAATCCAAAACACTGGTCACAACAAATGCTGAGGAAGATGTGCAGCAACAGGAACTCTCATTCATTGCTGGGGGGAATGCAAAATAGTATAGTCACTGGGAAGATAGTTTGGCAGTTTCTTACAAAACTAAACACAGTCTTACCATACATCCAGCAATCATGTTGCTTGGTGTTTACTCAACAGAATTTAATGAAAACATATGTTTATATGAATATCTATACATGCATGTTTGTAGTAGCTTTATTCACAATTGGTAAAACTTGGAAGTAACCAACATGTCCTTCGATAGGTGAATGGTACATCTATACAATGAAATATTATTCAGCATTGGATATAAATGAGCCATTAAGCCATGAAAAGACATGTAGAAACTATAAAAGCATATTACTAATTTAAAGAAGTCAATCCAAAAAGGCTACATACTGTACGATCCCAACTATATGACATTATGGAAAGGCAAAACTATGGAGACAGTAAAAAGATCAGTGAATGCTAGGGCTTGGGGTGAAAGGGAAGGAGG
>NW_012151496.1:345304-346521 GCF_000956105.1 Propithecus coquereli
AGATAGTAACACTCCTGCACTGCTGGTAGGACTGCAAACTAGTGCAACCTCTGTGGAAAGCAATATGGAGATACCTTAAAGAGATACAAGTAGAATTACCATTTGATCCAGCAATCCCATTGCTGTGCATCTACCCAAAAGAACAAAAGACACTCTATGAAAAAGACACTTGCACCAATGTTTATAGCAGCTCAATTCAGAATTGCAATGATGTGGAAACAACCCAAGGGTCCATCAATACATGAGTGGATCAATAAAATGTGGTATATATATACCACGGAGTACTATTCAGCTTTAAGAAACAATGGTGATATAGCACCTCTAGTATTCTCCTTGATAGTGCTGGAACCCATTCTATTAAGTGAAGTATCCCAAGAATGGAAAAAGAAGTACCACTTGTACTCACCATCAAATTGGTATTAACTGATCAACACATAAGTGCACATATAAGAATAACATCTATTGGATGTCGGGCAGGGGGGAGGGGGGAGGAGGGGATGAATATATGCATACACAAAGAGTGCGATGTGCACCATCCTTGGGATGGACGCACTTGAAACTCGGACTTGGGGGGGAGGAGGGGCAAGGGCAACATACGTAACCTAAACATCTGTTCCCCCATAATATCCTGAAATAAAAAAAAAAGAAAGCCCCATACACAGATCCACACAAATAGAGTCAACTGATCCTTGACAAAGGAGCACTGATAATTCAGTAGAAAATCTTTTCAATAAATGACTCTGGAACAACTGGATAACTACACTCAAAAGAAGGAATCTAGACACACACCCTATGCTTTTCACAAAAATTAACTCAAAATGGTTCATAGACCTAAAAGTAAAATGGAAAACCATAAAACTCTTAGACGATAATATAGGAGAATATACAGATAAATTTGCATTTAGCGATGTCTTTTTAGAGACAACACTAAAAGCACTATCAATGAAAGAAAAAAGATGGAATTCATGAAAATTTAAAACTTGTGCTCTGTGAAAGATACTGTCAAGCGAATGAAAAGACAAGTCATAGATTGGCAGAAAACATTTGCAAAATACATCTGAAAAGGACTATGATTCAAAACGTACAAAGAACTCGATAATGAAAAAAAAAAAAAAACCCAATTTAAAAAATGTGCCAAAGACCTTAACAGATACCTTACCAAAGAATATATAGAGATAGGAGATAAGCATGTGAAAAGACATTCTACATCATATGTC
>NW_012151496.1:349451-355150 GCF_000956105.1 Propithecus coquereli
TTTTATAGAGTATATATGATGTTTGGACATAGGTATACAACATACATTAATCAAATCAGAGTAATTGGGGTGTTCATCACCTCGAACATTTATCTTTGTGTTAGGAACATTCCAATCCCACTTTTTTAGTTAATTTAAGGTATACTATAACTTATTGTTGACTATAGTTACTTTGTTGTGCTATCAAATATTATTCATTCTATCTATATTTTTGCACCCTTTGAACATCCCCACTTTATCCGCCCCCTTGCTATCCTTCCCATCCTCTAGTAACCATCATTCTACTCCCTGTCTCCATGAGATAAATTGTTTAATATTTAGTTCCCACATAAGAGTGAGAACATATGAGACTTGTCTTTCTGTTCTTGGCTTATTTTACTTAACATAATGTTCTTCAGTTCCATTCACGTTATTGCAAATGACAGGATTTCATTCCTCTTCATGGCTGGATAGTATTCCATTGTGTATATATACCACATTTGCTTTATCCATTATCCACTTAAGGACACTTAGGTTGATTACAAACCTTAGCTATTATGAATAGTAATGCCATAAACATGGGAGTTCAGGTATCTTTTCAATATAGTTGATTACCTTTGTTTTGGATATATCCCTAGCAGTGGGATTCCTGGATCATATGGTAGTTCTATTTTTAGTTTTTGAGGAACCTCTATATTATTCCCCATAGTGGTGACACTAATTTACATTCCCACCAACAGTATCAACTAAATAAATGAACATAGTGAAATAATTGTTAAACTTGAGGTTTGTACAAAACACTGATCTGACAAATGAAATTACATTTAGGCATAGATATTAAGCAGAGTTTTACAGTGTATGAGAGTTCCCCTTTTTCCACATCCTGGCCAGCATTCTTTATTGACTGTCTTTTTCATAAAAGCCATTTTAACTGGGTGAGATGGTATCTCATTGTAGTTTATATTTGCATTTCTCTGACGAATGATGATGTTGACCATTTTTAACCACACCTGGTGGCTGTTCATATGTCCTTTTTTTAAAACTATTGCATTCCCAAAGGATTGTATGTATTCTTTTAAGAGGCGTCTATTCAGATCTTTTGTCCATTTTTATATCAAATTATTTGATTTTTTCCTACTGAGTTGTTTGAGCTCCTTGTACATTCTAGTTATTAATCCCTTGTCAGATGGATAGTTTGCAAATATTTTCTCCCATTCTGTGGGATGTCTCTTCACTTTATTGATGGTTTCCTTTGCTGTACAGAAGATTTTTAGCTTGATGTGATCTCATTTGTCAAATTTTGCTTTGCTTGCCTGTGTTTTGGGGTTATGACCCAAGAAGTCCTTGCCCAGACAAATATCCTGAAGTGTTTCCCGATGCTTTCTTTTAGAAGCTTCATAGTTTCAGGTCTTAGATCTAAGTCTTCAATCCACTTTGAATTAATTTTTGTATACAGCAAGAGATAAGGATCTGGTTTCATTCTTCTGCATATAGATATCCAGTTTTCCCAACACAGTTTATTGAAGAACTGTCATTTCCCTACTTCATGTTCTTGGCAACTTTGTTGAAGAAAAGTTCACTATAGATGTGTGGATTCAGTTCTGGGTTCTCTATTCTGTTCCATTGGTCTATGTGTCTGTTTTTATGCCAATGCCATGTATATCACAAAGACACTAAAGCTCTGTAGTATAATTTTAAGTCAGATAATGAGATTCCTCCAGATTTATTCTTTTTGCTCTGGTATTTTGATGGAGATTGCACTGAATTTGTAGATTGCTATGGGTCATATAGGCATTTTAACAGTATTGATTCTTCTAACCCGTGAACATGGAATAGCTTTCCATTTTTTTGTGTCTTCTTTAATTTCTTCAATATTTTGTAGTTTTTGTGGAATTAATCTCCTGGTTTCTTTTTCAGATTGTTTACTGCTGACATACAGAAATGTTACTTATTTTTGTATGTTGATTTTGTATCCTGCAACTTTGCTGAATTTGTTTGTCAGTTCTAACAGTTTTTTGGTGGACTCTTTAGGTTTCTCTAGGTATAAGATCATATCATCTGCAAATGAAGATAATCTGACTTCTCACTTCCTAATTTGAATGCCTTTTATTTATTTTCCTTATCTGATTACTCTAGCTAGAATTTCCAGTATTATGTTGAATAACAGAGGTGAAAGTGGGCATACTTTCCTTAAAGGGCATATTTTTCCTGAAAGGAAAGGCTTTCAGTTTCTCCCCATTCAGTATGATATTAGATGTGGGTCTGTCATATATGGCTTTTATCATGTTGAGGTAAGTTCCTTCTATACCCAGTTTTTTGAGAGGTTTTATTATGAAGGGATGTTGAATTTTATCAAATTTTTTCAGCTTCAATTGAAATGATCATATGGTTTTTTGTCCTTTGTTATTTTGACATGATGCATCCAAATTGATTGATTTACATATGTAGAACCATGCTTGTCTTCCTGGATCATAATGAATAATCTCTTTAATGTATTGTCGAATTCGGTTTGCTAGTATTTTGCTCAGGACTTTTGTATTTATGTTAATAAGAGATATTGGCCTATAATATTGATTTTTTTGTTATGTCTTTGTCTGGTTTTGGTATCAGGGTGATACAGGCCTTGTAGAATAAATTTGGGAGTATTCCTTCCTCCTTTGACTTTTTGGAATAGTTTGAGTAGGATTGGTATTAGTTATTCTTTGAATGTTTAGCAGACTTCAGCAGTAAAGCCATTGAGTCCTGGGCTTTTTGTTGATGGGAGACTTTTTATTATTGCTTCCAACTTGTTACTTCTTATTGATTTATTCAGGTTTTGGATTTCTTTCTGGTTCAAACATGGTACATTGTATGTGCATAGGAATTTATCCATTTATTATAGGTTTTCTGATTTATTGGTGTATAGTTATTAATAGTAGTCTCTAATGATCCATTGAATTTCTGCAGTTATCAGATATAAAATGCCTCCTTTTTCATCTCTGATTTTATTTATTTGGGTCTTCTCTTTTTTCCTTAGTCTGGCTAAAGGTATGTAAATTTTTTTTATCTTTTCAAAAAACCAACTTTTTGTTTTGTTGATCCCTTGTATGTTTTCTACTTGGTTTTAATTTTATATATTTCTGTTCTGATCTTTATTATTCCTTCTCTTCTACTAATTTTGGGTTTGCTCTGCTCTTTTTTTTTTTTCCCAGCTCTTCAAGATGCATCCATTAGGTTGTTGATTTGAAACTTTTCTACTTTTTTGATGTAGACACTTCTTGTAGTACTAAATTTTCCTGTTTGTACTGCTTTTACTGTGTCCCATAGATTTTTGATATGTTGTGCTTTTATTTTCATTTGTATCAGGAGATTTTTTAATTTCTTTCTTAATGTCTTCATTGACCTACTAGTCATTCAGGAGCGTATTGTTTACTTTCTATATGTTCGTATATTTTCCAATGTTCCTCCTGTTTTGATTACTGCTTTTATTCTATTGTGGTCAGAGAAAATACTTGTTATGATTTCTTTTCTATTTTTAATAATTTTTGGGATTTGTTTTGTGGCCTAACATATGGTCTATCCTTGAGAATGATCCATGAGCTGAAGAGAAGAATGTGTATTCTGCAGTTGTTGGATGAAACATTCTGTAAATATCTATTAGATTCATTTGGTCTATAGTACAGATTAAGTTCAATATTTCTTTGTTGATTTTCTGTCTGGATGATCCATCCAATGCTGAAAGCAGGGTGTTGAGGTCTCCAACTATTTTCATATTAGGATCTATCTCTCTCTTTAGCTCTGATAATATTTGCTTTATATACCAAGGTGCTCCAATGTTGGGTGTATACATGTTTAGAATTGTTATAACCTTGCTGATTTGACTACTTTATCATTACATAATGAAATCACTTTTCTCTTTTTACAGTTTTTGTCTTAATATCTATTTTATCTGATAGAAGTATAGCTACTCTTCTTTTTTTTGGTTTCTATTTCCATGGAATATCTTTTTCCAGCCTTTTCTTTTCAGTCTCTGTGTATTATACCCTCTTTCTGCCTCCTCCTTAAGGCCAATAACTCTTAGATTTGCCCATTTGAGACGATTTATTAGATTTTGTAGGTGTGCTTAGTTCTTTTATTTTCTTTTTTCTTTGTTCTCTTCTGACTGTGTATTTCCAAATAGCCTATCTTTATGCTCACCAATTTCTTCTGCTGCTTAATTGATTCTGTTGTTAAAAGACTCGGGTATTTGTCAGTTTGTCAACAGAATTTTTCAGCTCCAGAATTTCTGCTTGATTTTCTTTTATTATTTCAATCTCTTTGTGAAATTTCTCTGATAAGCTTTTTAACTCCTTCTCTGTGATGTCTTAAAGTTTACTGAGCTTCATTAATACAGATATTTTGAATTCTTTGTCTGAAAGTTTACATATTTCCATCACTCCAAGATTGGTCACTCATCCCTTATTTGGTTCATTTTATGAGGTCATGTTTTCCTGAGTATTCATGATGTATGAGGATGTTTGTCAGTGTCTGGGCATTGAAGAGTTAGGAATTTTTTCTAGCCTTCACAGTCTGGATTTGTTTGACCGCATCTTTCTTAAGAAGGCTTTCCAGGTATTCAAAGGGAATTGAGTATTTTGATCTAAGTCTTTGGTGACTACAGCCATATCAGCACTGGGGGAACCCCAAGCCCAGTAATGCTGTGACTCTTGCAGACTCCTGGTGGTACTGCCTTGGTGGAATTATGTAAGATAAGGCAGAATTCCCTGGATCACCAGGAAAAATTTCTCACTCTCTTCCCTCATTCTCTGTGCTGTGCTCCTGGAATTGGGTGAGGAGTGATATGGGCTCTCCCTCATGGCCACCACACCTGGGACTTTGTCAGGTCACACTTTAAGCAAGTACAGTCTCACCCAAAGCCCATAGTGACTGTTGTCTGGCTGCCTCTGATGTTTATTCAAAGCCCAAGGGCTCTTTGGTCAGTAGGCAGTTAATCCTACCAGGACTGGGTCCTTCCCTTCAGGGCAGTGAGTTGCCTTCTGGCCCAGGGTGAGTCTAGAAATGCCATCCAGGAACTAAGGCCTGGAATCAGGGGCTTCAGAATTTTGCTTGGTATTTTATTTAACTGTAGCTGAGCTGGTATCCAGGTTGCAAAACAAAGTCCTCTGAACTCTTCCCTTACCTTTCTCCAAGCAGATCTCTCCCTCGACCTATACTGCCTGGGCTTGGGAGAGAGATGATACAGGCATTGGCTTGGCCACTGCCACTGGTATCTCTCTGGGTAACAAGCACCCCAAATCCACTGATTCACACCCAGCAAAGCCACAGGACTTGCTCAAGGGCTGCACTCTTTGTGATGTGTTGGCATGACACTCCCAGGGTATGGGGCGTGGGAGGCATAGGCAATGCAAAACTGTCTTTTCTGCTCTCTTCAGTGCCTCTTTCCTTGATATATTGTTACAATCAGGTACTGTGATTACTCACCTGACTTTTGGTTCTTTTGAAGGTGTTTCCTTGCATGAATAGTTGTTGAATTTGGTGCTCATGCAGAGGGAAGATTGCTGGTCAGTCATCTTGCTCTGCCCACTCTATTTTAAATCATGCAAATTTACACTATAATTTTAATTGCAGTGTATGTTGTATATTTTTAGATTTTAGAAACAGTTTTACTAATTTACTAATTAGTTTTACTAACAGTTTTACTAATTTACTATATTATAGAATGTATTGCATATAGTGTTTTT
>NW_012151496.1:355475-377995 GCF_000956105.1 Propithecus coquereli
GAGCTCAAACAATCCGCCCGCCTCAGCCTCCCAGAGTGCTAGGATTACAGGCGTGAGCCACCGCGCCCGCCCATTAATACATTTTTGCAATTACACTTTTTTAAATTAATTAAGTTTTTTGTGCTTGCTTCAACAACATACATACTAAAAATTAATTGTTTTAAAATTAACAAAACTTTTATGTATCTGTCCTATAGAACATGATATTTTAAAATATGTATACATTGTGGAATGGCTAAGTCTGGCTAATTAACAAATGCACTACCTCACATATTTATTTTTTGTGGTGAGAACACAAAATCTACTTTTGGTGATTTTACAACATATTGATATTAACCATAGTCACCATGTTGTACAACAGGGCTCTTGAACTTATTAATCCTATCTACCTGAAAATTTGGATTCTTTGACCAGCCTCACCTACTTCTTGCCCCTACCAAGCCCTTGGTAATCACCATTCTACTCTCTGCTTCTAAGTGATCAAGTTTTTTAGTTCACATATAAGTGATATCATGCAGTATTTGTCTTTCTGTGCATGGCTTATTTTAGTTGTCATACTATCCTCCAGGTTCACGCATGTTATCGCAAATGACAGGATTTCCTTCTTTTTAAGGTTGAATAATATTTCATTGTGGGCTTTTTAAAACTCCATTCTCTGTGATAGCTGTACTAATTTACATTATTGCCAAGTGTGGAAGAATTCTCTTTTCTCCATATCTTTGTCAACACCTATCTTTTGTCTTTCTGGTAATAGCCATTCTAACAGGTACAAGGTAATGCTTCATTGTGATTTTAATTTGCACTTCCCTGATGAATAGCGATGTTGAATAACTTTTCATATACCTGTTGGCCATTTGTATGTCTTCTTTTAAGAAATATCATTTCAAGTCCCTTGCACATTTTTTTAATTGAGCTATTTGTTTTCTGGCTATTGAGTTGCTTGAGTTTCTTATGTATTTTGGATATTAACCCCTTAGGAGATGTGTGGTTAGCAAGTACTTTCTCTCATTCTGTAGGTTGTTTTTTGACTCTGTTGATTATTTCCTTTGCTGTGAAGAAGGATTTTAGTTTGATGTAAACCCATTTGTCTATTTTTTCTTTTGTTGCCTGTGCTTTCTGTGTCATATTAAAAAAAATTATTGTCCAAATTGATAGAGCTATCATCTTATATTTTCTTCTAGCAGTTTTATAGTGTCAGGCCTTATATTTAAGTGTTTAATCCATGTCGAGTTGATTTTTGTGCCTGGTGTGATATAAGGGTCCCATTTTATTCTTCTGCATGTGAACATCTAGTTTTCCTAGCACCATTTATGTATTGACCTGACTGTCTTTCCCCATTGTGTGTTCTTAGCATCTTTGCTGAAAAATCATTTGACCACAAAAATGTGGGTTTACTTATAGACTTTCTGTCTATTCCATTGGTCTATGTGTTTGTTTTTATGCCAGCACCATGCTGTTTTGATTACATAGCTATGAGATATATTTTGAAATCAGGTAGTATGATAGTTCCAGTTTTGTGTTTTTTGCTCAAGATTACTTTGGCTATTCAGAGTCCTTTGTGGTTTCATATGCATTTTAGTATTCTCAGATGGCTATTTTTAGTAACAATTTTTTAGAATTGAGGAGGCTATGGTTTAAAGAGGTTAGGGAACTTGACCAAGTGCACCCAGCTAGCAAGTAATGGTGCCATGATAAGACTCAGTTTTTAAACTCTGTTGTTGACTGCTTCTGCATTAAATCAACACATACTTGCTCAAATCTAACTTGTTAGCAGTTTGAGGGTCAATTTTTAAAACAAAAATAACAAGTAAATACTTAATAACATTTTGATATCTGCCATTAAGTGTTCAAAGATATTTAAACCATTTAATTTAAATCGTTTAGATTGTTACTCTACACTGAAATAATAATACATATTTTCCATATAAATCAAAATAAGGACATAGTATCCACAAGAAACAATACTTTTTTATGCTTTTATCATAGCTCACGTCACTGACTCTTGTATAACTAATAAGTGCATTATATGGCATAAGTAAAAAGGGTTATATGCCTTGGAAGAATTCATATTCAATACCATTTGCTATATAAAGAATTGGAAAACCTTGAAGTAAACATATTTATTATCCAGCTTTACTTAGAGAAGGAAGAGAGTTTTCTTACACAAATTTTTCAGTTTAAGTGTTGGTTTTTCAATATTATGGAAGAATAAATACTACTGCATTTTTAGTGATAATGAAGTTTGAATTCAGCCAAATTACTTTATTTACATACTGCCTCCAAGTTAATAATTTGAAATAAACTGGCATATAATTTAGGGACTAAAAATATTCTGTATGCTCACACTAAGTTTAATACCATAATAAGCATATTTTGAAGATTAATATTTATTAAATTAATACTGGTGAGAGAATTTATAATCCTATATGGCAGGCAAAAATGTGTGAGATTTTAAGCCAAAGCTACATAAAATGTAAATAGTAGGCCCAATGTAATTTAATTTCTTATATTAAAATGTCTTCTCTTTTTTTGAAACAGGGTCTTGCTCTGTTGCCCAGATTAGATTGCAGTGGCATGATAAAGCTCACTGTAACCTTGAATTCCTGGTCTCAAGCAATCCTCCTGCCTTAGCCTCCTGAGTAGCTAGGACTACAGTTGCATACCACCACACCCAGCTAATTTTTTAAATTTTTGGTAGAAACAGGGTCTTGCCATGTTACCCAGGCTGGTCTCAAACTCCTGGGCTTAAGCAATCCTCCTGCCTCAGCACCCCAAAGTGCTGGGATTACAGGTGTGAGCCACTATGTCCAGGCTTAAAATGTCATTCATTTTCTATTACTTAGTTTTTTGGCTCCAAATTGATGGGAACCAACATTTATATAAAAGGAACTTGGGGCACCTAATCAGAAGGAAGTGTTTAAACTAAAAGAAAGGTGAATCACTGAATAAAATTTCAACTATTTTTCAGTTCTGTTTTTCCTTATTTGACTTCTTTGATGACTTCTTATTTTCAGTGTGACTGTTAAATGTATTCTACAAACATTTTTTAAAGATGCAAATATAAGGATATTATAGGTAACATATATTATTTTTTTGTGGACATTTATCTCACATTATAGTATTTTTACCCAATGGGAATGGCATCATATCCCCTTTGTATGTTAAATATGCCAAGAATGAGAATGAATAATTATAAATCATCCTGGAACTGTTTTATTATCTTCTAGTTAAACCATTCCTTATTTTGTGTACTTTTTAAAAAATCTGTGACTCCTCAAGTACTGAGTCTAGACTTGCTTCAGTATCCTAAATGCACTACAATTCACACCCTTCCCTGAAGCATTTTGGAATTAGAAACTAGTTTTACACATGAAAGAAATAATAAAGATCTGATTTTGTTTTTTTATAGTCATGAATTTTGAATAAATGTGGCTGGGTCACTTACTATCATAATAGCAAAGGTAAACCAAAATGTCACACATTTTTTCTTCAAATATTTCATGACATATATTGAAGTAATGATTTTTGTGAGCAGATCATGCCACACTGAAATCTGATTAATGCAATATGCTATTCAAATTTTGTTTTATTAACATGAATTCTTCTTGAACACATTTGGGTTATATTAATAGCACTTCTCTTTCTCAGAAACCTTAATATCTTGCTCTCTCCTCAAAAAAACATTGCATTGAGGATCCTACATTTTGAGGCCTATCCACTTTTCCAGCTGGTATCTCTAACACTGCATCTCCATTTTGGTCAGGCCATTCTCCTTTTACTCTTCATTCCTCACTCGACATACCCAAATGAGTCATGGACCATGTCCATTATTGTCGTTAGCCTATTGCCCATGCTCTCTCTGCCCTCTTTTACTGTGCTTAAGAGGAGTCCTCTCTGCCCTTTCACCACTACCATTCTGAACTTCATGGGAATCTGTTTGGACTGTATTGTCCCCATTACTTTTTCCTCTTTCTTGATAAGACATTGGGGTTTTTAATTTGGTGTCTATGAACATAGAACCATTGAATTCTGTGTATTTTATTTTATATATGTAAAACTATTACCTTAAGATTAAAATTTTAGGTGCTCCTATGGTACTGTTTCTTATTGTCACAGTATATTATGATAATTAACCTCATCTTTCTAGATGGATGGGAGACCCCTGTGGGCAGCATCTCATATTATATTCATTAAACAAAAGTGCTTAGGCAATGAGAATGCAAATAAAATGTCCCCACCCTTGCCTCAATTATGATTCAGTGTTTATTATTCAAATGAATTAGCACAAAGTATGTTGGGGCAAGAATCTATCAGCAGACAAGGAAGAGAAAGGTTATTAGCCCAGAGGGCAAAAGGAAATAACCTGTGTAAAGTTACAAGGACCTGGATGGATTATGTGCTTTGCATAGGTGATAATTTCTTAGGAATAAGAACATTTGTGTGTGTGTGTGTGTGTGTGTGTGTGTGTGTGTGTTGTACGTGCTTTTATTTTTGTTTTTGAGGCATGAGTAACTATATAATTTTGCTTCTCAACATATGCTCCTTGGACCTCTGGGACCAAAATCATCATTATCACTTGGGACATTCACACTCCAGACCTACTGAATCAAAATTCTCATTTTTAACAAGATCCCCACTCTCCTTGCCCCCAACCAGGTGATTTATAAGCACATTAAAGTTTGAAAAGCTCTGATCTATAATGTGTGTAGTATAATGTGTGTGGTATATGTCATAGATAAGTCTAGAAATATAAATTGGAGCAGAACATAAAAGCACATATTTGCTCTAAGCAATTCAATGAAGCTAGAGACCCAGAAAAAAATGCATAACTTCACACAATTTAACATAAAATTTCAGGGAGTTTCATAGCCCTCCTAGAGCCTAGGAATGGAATGTGGTAGTTGGTTGTTACAGATAAGTGGCAAGATCACATTTGTAGTATAGAAAAATAACTAGCAGTTGTATAAAGAAAGGAAAAAATTAGAGGCAGAGAAAGTAATTGGAGGCTATTTCTAGGATCTGGATAAGAGAAGTATAATTTTTCCAACATGTATTAATTATCTTAATATGAAAAATCCAGGAAAAGAACAATCCAATTTTAGGAAAATTCCAATTCCACTTTTTTAGTTATTTTAAAATATAACTTATTATTGACCATAGTCACTTCATTGTGCTATCAAATATTGTGCATTCTATCTATCTAACTGTATTTTTACACCATTTGCCCATCCTCACTTTCTCCCCACCTCCCCACTACCCTTCCCAGCCTCCGGTAACCATCATTCTACTCTCTGTTTTTATGAGATAAATCGTTTAAGTCTTTAAGGCTTAATGGAAGTGCTTAATATCCAAATGACATTTGAAGCTCAGAAGGTCGTAGCTAATCTGAAAGTGGAAATTCTGCATATTTAATTGAATCTGTTTTCTGCTCCAAAATTTGAATAGAATACTTTCTACTTGACTTCCTGGATTTTTGTAATGCTCTAGCGACTTGTAGCTTTACCTGGTATCAAACCTTCTGCAGCTATTTTTGCATCACAGGCATCAATTCCACTGTAAGAGTCTCATAGACCGTTCATTTTTCCCTCTGCTCAACTCTGGGTTCCTTCACTTTTGTAGGGGGAAGAAATTGCCTTTACCATTGACAATGCAGTGAGCTCTACTTACTGTCCTGAAGGATGAAACCAAATGATTTTCTATATTCTCCAGAAAGTCTCTAACCGCTTTTCCTTTTGCTTATATAAATATTATGTGACCTCTTTCCATTCCTTCCTGTGTAGCTATTCAGTCTGATTTAAAAAGCATTTAAAATTAAAATATAAAGTAACTCCTGAAAGTGTTATTTGAAGCAAAATCTTGTCATGAGGGACACTCCTCAGGCAATTTTATGGCCTGCAATGCTGCAGCTTTTGCTTATATTTTCCATGTTCACTTTCTCTTTACTTCTAAACCCAAATTTAGAGATGATTTTCAGGGTCCACTCCTGTTCCTAAGTGCTTGGTTCTTCGCCAGTATTCTTCTTAAGTACTCTAAATGAATTCAGTTATTTATTTCTGACAACGGCTCTGATAGGTACAATTACTATTTCCAGGTTATAGGAGACACAGCTGCAGCACACAGGTGCTTAATAACATCTTCTGCAGCACACAAATAGAAAAGGTGGGAGCCAAGCAAGATTTCAATGAAAACAATATGGCTCCAGTGCCCATGTCTTAGCCATCACAGCACACTATATCTCAGTGGACATGCTGCATTAGTTGTTTTTCTATCTTTCCACACCACTCCACCCCAAATCTGCTCTTTCTCCTAGGTTTTTTTCTTTCTCTTAATAACATCGCTATCCATCTAGTTATCCAAATCAAAAGGCACAGCATCCTCTTGAACTCCTTCCTCGCCTTCCCAACTTCTTTCATCTCACCCCAGCAACATTTACTCATTGTCTTTAATAAAAGTATCTAAATTCATTTTAATTGCGTTAACCTTTTCACATAAGAATGCTATAATACAGGACAAAGAAAATAGGTAAAATATTTTATAGAAAGTTTTAATTTCTTGTCTTCTTAAGAAGTCGCTTCATATAAATAGTGAATAAAAAGATCAAGGATAAAAAAACAGACTGCTAGATTTTCCACAACAATGATATATGAATGAATGAATGATGCCACTTACTATTTCCTGGAGTCTTCATAATGATAATAAAATATCTCCTAAGAATTTTGACTTTTTTGAATGGCAGTACTTTCAAGTTCTCAAGGTAAGGCAATCAAAGCTCATTAACATTTCTTAGGAATTTATGACGCAGGACAACGTCAAGCACTGAAGATTCATTTTATTGAAAAGAACTAGCAAATTTCAGTAGATCTTAACATTGCAGAATATACTAAATAGTAGACCATGCTTCTCCTTGGAGCCATTGTTCTCTAAATTTCAATGTAGTAGCTAAGAAAACATCTGCAAATGAAAATAACATTGTGAATCTTATTTAAAGTTTTAGATTAGTTTTGCCATGATACATTCTTCGTCATCTGTCTGGTTGTCGGCATGTGAAAGGTCTCCAGAGAATAAAGAATATTCTGCTGGAGACGGTCTCTTCCAATTTTCTCTTCAAAAAATGATATGGGTCAAAATCAGCCTTACCAGGTCACTGCTGAACGATATTTCTGATATGTTTGACAGGTTAGTCTGCATTACATCAAACCAAATTTTGATCATGCTTTATAAAATTTCTGATCTGTCTAATGCAATCGCTTTGTCTTAGTGAGCACTCAAATGTGGTAATTAATGATGTCCAGGATTATTTCCAGTCATTTTAGTTTGCTTTAAATTTTTGTTTGCTAAAATTTTTTTCTCTAGATCTTGAAATTACTTCCCAACTTACTAGTAACTGTAATAAGTTACTTAGTTTCCTCATCTGTAAAATGGGAAGACAATAGTCCCTGCATTGTAGGGCTATTTTGAGGATTAAATGAGTTAGTAAATATAAGGGTTTATAACAGTATTATTATTAAATATGGGGTTAAAATAAATTTGTTTCTTGGCATAGGATGAAAATGCTAAGTTAAGGGGATTTATTTAAGTCCTTTACATACTTTGATTCACACATTGCAGGAAAATGCACTTATGTTGCAGGAAAATGCACTCACGTTAAACTATTAATAGCAGCATAACTTAATTCATTAATGTGCTTATGTAGATGAGGATCTACATGGTCCTTGGAATGCATGCAACTATTCTGCTATGTATTTTTTTATTTATAGAGATTTTCTTCCTATTCATATATTGCTTTCCATTTGTTCACATTGTACTTTTACTTATATACATTAAAATATAAAAGTTTTTCTCTTTCAAGCAATCACATTTAACAACGTTTTTATAATATGAAAAATTAATAGGTCAGCAATCAAACATTTATGGGTAAAGATTCCAAACACTAGCTGTAGGAAGATCACCTACCCCCACTCTCTGTTTTTAAACAGAAGAAGTAACCTCTAATCTCATGTTCTTCTCTCAATGGTGAAGTGTCTAGATCTTATCAGTTTACCTTGTTACTGTGATTTCCATCTGGAATAGAATCAATCCTTACCAAAGCCCAGATAGATGACATCATAGAAATAATTTGTATTAGTCTGACATAATTTTTCTCCATGCAATCTTTACATTTATGGGAAAAAAGGATAGTTTTCATCAGTGCACTAATTCAAGCCTCCCTCATTCCCTCCAATGTAAAAAGCAGTAAATTGAGGTACCACATCACTGGTAGCTGTCATATGACTTACTGTAAGTTATATAGCTTTCAAATTGCCCTCATTTTCTCTTTGGAGGGTTCTAATTAAATGAAAGCACGGCACCGCTGGAACTACAGTGAGGTTTCTGAAAGCCAAATCTGATTATGATGCTTGCATCCTTAAAATCCTTCAATGTTTTCCTGCTGTTTAAAGTCAACTCTCCCTTACATGACCACGCAGGCTTCCCTGATCTAGCCTGTGCCTGCCTATTCGGCCTCATCTCACTTACTGCCTGACGTGTGTCCTGGACTCCATCCGGGGCACGGTGCTTACATATTCTGGAATGCGTCACATTCCTTCTGCATATCTGTGGTGTATCTTTTTACCTCCCTTGTCTTCCTGGAGAAAAAACATAAATACCCTCCTGTTAACCCTGCTAAGTAAGAAAACCTCATTGACTTTTCAGGTCAGAGAATATTGTCATATTTTTGCTGTAGCATTTCTGTCACTATTTGTTTCATGTCCCTCTCTGCTACTGACTATAGGCCCCTGAAGACTTAAGTTTTTGTCAGAGTTATTAAAATTGGTAAATTATTTTTCTGTATAGATTGCTTCAAAAAAGGAGTTATTTTAAAATTTTAAAAGAAAGTAAAGAAAGACACTTATGGATTTTTGTCATATTATTAATAGAGCAAGGATAATAATGAGCAAATTTGAGAAAACATTAAGATAAATTAAGATGGTATCTGAGATTAGTTGGGGAACTAGCATTTATTGAGCACCTCCAACATCTCCGGCATTTTACTAGATTATTTTTATATGTCAATTCATATGATTAGATAGAGTTGTAAAGAACTTGGAAAATAGTGATGTAGCTTGACTATAAAATAAAAGAAAAAATAGTTCTAGTTATTGTTATCTCAAATAGGAAAATTTGTAACCGTGTTATCTCTATACTCACCAGATATTCAAATAAATAAAGTATAGAAAAAAAAACCAAATTAACATGTCACTGTCATGTTTAATTTGGCTTTTAGGACACAGACCTACCATTTGAGAATTGCTTGTTGATTTGGTTAGAGAAAACATAGCATCTACCTCAGTGTATATAGATTATGGTATGGAATTCTAGATTATTATAAATTAAGATATATGGTGGTTGGGCTCTTAATTTAGTATTTTTTTCCCTCAGTGTAGTTTGAATGACACTAACATTTCCAAGCCTTTTTATAAAATGGCATTATAGATCATGCACTAAAAATCATTAATCAATTTTGGGTTTTATTCCTTCTTGTGTGAACAAAAGGAAGATATAAGTAGCAAATTCCTGAATATTGTAGGGATGCTGCTTGATTTGCCATGGGGTTACATTCAGACAAACTCATTGCAAGTTGAAAATATTGTAAGTCAAAAATACATGTAATACACATAACCTACTGAACATCATAGCTTCATCTAGCCTACCTTAAACATGCTCAGAACACTTACAGTACCCTACAGTTGAGTAAAATCATTTGACAACACAGTACACTCTAGAGTACTGGTTGTTTACTCCTGTGATGCAGTGGCTGACTGGGAGCCGTGGTTTGTTACTACTACCCAGCATCGCAAGAGAGTGTCACACCACCTATGGCTAGCCTGGGAAAAGATCAAAATTCAAAATTCAAAGTACAGTTTCTAGTGAATGCCTACCACTTTCATACCACTGTAAAGTCCAAACGTTGTAAGTTGGGGAGATCTGCATTTTTTATCCAAGTTTAGTATTATCGACTAATGTCTGAATCCAAAATTCATGCTAATTTCACGCATACATACTACCTGAATATAATTGTGAATATAACTTGATTTTGAACTGAAAATCAGGCCTAAGTATTTACACAGTATGTATAAATTTTACAAATATATCACTCTTTGCATGTGTATGTGCAAAAAATCTACCCAGCATCCAGCATAGGGTGATCTATGTATACTTGCCTAATAAATTTTGCTAAAAAAAGGGACAACTATATTATGAAAGTATTGTTATTTAGCAAATCAGAAAACTAGATATCTGTTTAAATTCCCTGTAGTGTAATTATAGATTTAAGTTGTATAGATTTGTCTTAAAGTGTAAAAGAGAATTATGTGGTTAGAGTGCTACCTTAGATTCTGAATCAAGAAGCCTTTCCAGATAGAATTCATTTGAAAATGAGTGGCCCATTTGTAGAAATTGAGGAGACCTTATTTGCCCCATTGTGACTTGAGTTTTTAATACAATATGTAAAGTATTTATTTGAATGACCAGTTATATGAGAAGGTATCAGAGTGGCTGTCCTTTAGAGTTTTCTTGTTTGTGTAGTGCTAAATAATAGAACTTTTCCTGGGTAGAGATTAAGTAACTATCTCTAGTGTCATCATCAAAGCCTAAATTTCCAGCCCCTATATTATACAATAATAATATATGAAGATTTAGCAAACAGTTCTGTCTCCAACTCTATAGTAAGTATCACACAATAATTAATGTGTGATATTAGAACCTATGGATAAACTATAATATTAATAAGAAGTGAAAACGTTTTTATCTAAAGAAATAAAGATCACTTTTGAAATGAATCGAATTCTATATGTTGAACAAAATTTAATTAGGTCTCTTTTTGATACATAAAAACATTTTCATTTCAAGCCTAATTATATGTACAAATTGAAGAATTTTAAACGAATTAACATATGTTATCACAATTTAGTTGACCTGACACACACCAATAATTAGTTTATTTTTTCCACTCTTGGCATATTCTCTAGCTAATGTTAATTAAAATATGATTAAATTGTGTACAGGTATGGAAATAGACAATACTATATTTATTATTTTAGATCATATTTCTGCAAACACCAGTAAGGAAGGACTTATCATTTTTATTTGATTATTCCAAGGCTGTTGGGAAAAAACAAAACATATTTGAATAGGACGGTATGAACGACGACCCTCTGGCAAAACTGAGTTGTTTGGAAGCTTCAATGTCTATGCAGACTTGGATAGCAAGGAAAATTTTAAAATCTATTAATAACAATTGATAATATCCTAAAATGTTCACACCATTTCTATTTTTCTAAAGGGATAAATTACTGCTAGTTTAAGTTTACTTTCATAAATTTTTACGTGGATAAAACCTCTTATTTCATAACTTTACCGTTCTTGCTTATTCCATCCAAAAATTTGTCGTTGCTTCTTCAATCAACTTGTGCAACTCATGCCTTTTCATATGGGATTTCCCTTTCTCCAATCTCTGTATGTATCTTTGTTATTAAGATGCCTTCTCTGAAGTCTCAAGATAGATATAATCTCTTTCTCCCTTAATCGTGCAGCAATGTGTAAGAACTTATCTTTTAGCATTGACCTCTTTTTTCACTATTACAGTATTAGAAAATATGCACATATCAATTCCTCTGATACAGATCGACTGTTTCATGTCTGTATGAGTGCATATTTATACTTGTTTATTTATACAGCATTGATTTCAAAAAAAATATTGGCAGCAACTTGCAAAGGAACTGCTATACTTGTTAATATACGTGATTGAGTTAAAATTGAGCTTTTGAGAGAAAATTGATAAATTACATAATTCATTTCAGCAAGGAAGATGCAAGAAGTTCCTCAGGGAAAAAAAGTGTTTATTGCATTTAATTTTAGAGGAAGTTTTAATATGGAATATCATATAAAATTTTGCAATGGACAGTCACATTTATTTCACAGCAAATGTTGAAGATAGTGGCCATTGTCCTAGAGTAAAAATAGGATGGACTTGGATTTGACTTCTAGTTCTGACGCTTACAAACACCATAACTTTGGGAAAAATACTAACCATTTTATTTGCCTCACTTTCATTAATTATAAATAGGGACGTTAATGTTTACCAAGAGAGCTTAGATTTCAATGAGGGAATGTGTATCAGGCATTTGTCACATTGAGAGTTTAATTATATCTTAATACAGATAAATTCTCTTCTTATAATGATTTTCAATAAAAACTTAAAGGCATACCATTAAGGTTACCTCAGTGAATGTAATTTTATAAGAGACAAGCAACCATCTCCAAGGTTCACGCCCTTCTGGGAGTTTGGCATAAAACAAAGAGAACACTTAAGTAGCTGGAAGAGTACATGGAAGAGTTGTACCTTAAAATATTTTCCTTGAACATCATTCTGTTAGTGATATTATGCTAAAATATGGATAGCAGTGTAAATGATTTGCCTTAGTTTCCTGCGGCTGCTATAATAAAGTACCACAGACTGAGTAGCTTAAACAAATGAAATTTATTTTCTCATAATTCTGGAGGCTAGAAGCCCAAGATCAAGGTGTTGACAGGATCGATTTCTTCTGAGACCTCTCTCCTTGGCTCGTAGATGGCCCTTTTCTTGCAGAGAGTGAAAACTCTCTATAGGTTGTCTGTTTCATAATCTCCTCTTCTTATAAGGACATTAGTTGTGTGGCCCACTCCATATGACCTCATTTTACCTTTACGTCTTTAAAAGGTCTGCCTCCAAATACAGTCACATACTGAGTTTTTGGGTATTAGAACTTCAACACATGGATTTTGGAGGGACACAGTTTAGTCCATGGTAAAGTTTTATTGACTAATAATTACAGCTCATATTCAATTGCTATTGCTCTGTGCCAAACGCTGTTCTTCTGTGTATATTATCTCATTTAATTCTCACAACTATCTATCAGGAAAATAGTAACATCATCCTCATTATAAATATAGGAAAACAGAGGTCTAGAGAGGCAATTGACTTAGCTACTAAGTGTAAAAGTCAGTAATTAAACTCAAGCAATCTATTTCCAAGTCTGTGCTTATAAATAGAACATTTCATTGTCCCCTGATTAAAGCTTGTGCTATTAGAATCTCTTTGAGGGAAGGATTTTGATCTCTTAACATCTTGCTTTTTATTCATTCTTGTATTAATTAATTATCCATTCATTCATTAACAAATACACTAAGTACATACATAACACTTGTCTAGAGCATCCACCTAAAATATATTTCATAAATTAATGTATAACAGGTACATAAACACATAAGCTTTCTCTGATTTAAATAGAACTTTATGCCATAACTCATCTGGATTTCAGCTTCAAATATTAATTTTAGTGGTAACAAATATCAGGTGGGCACCTACTTTTTTCTACCAGATGATAGAAACACAGTGGTAAGCCAAATATACTTGATACCTAATTTTTGAAAGCTTACAATTCAAAGGGAGATATGAACATTAATAAAAAAAATCACACCAATGCATGAATAATCTTAAACAGTTGCTCTGGAAAAAATGAAAGGAATGAGTTACGAGAGCTTCTAACCACCAAATAACACTTGTGGCTCAGGAGTGTTTTTTTCTGACAATGTGTTTCTTGTGTTAGTATCAACTGCAAAAAGAGTAGCAGCTAATTCAAGTTCAAGAAGGAGGTGGAACTATGGGGTTAACATTTTTGTGTGTAAGGATAAAACAATATGATCAAAGCCATGTGACAAGTTCACAAAATTTAAAAAGAAAGTTTGTTTGGCTAGAGGGATAGAACATTGCAAAATGAGATTGGAGAATTAGAACCTTGTATGCCAAGTAATTTTTGTTAATCCCAGGAGCAATGGGAAACTTTTGAAGGATTTCAATAGAGATGATATGATCATACGTGTCTTTTTCAAGATCACTTTGATTGTACTGTGATCAAAGGGCAGAATGAAACAGAAAAAAAGAAAAAGCAGTTAAAAGGCTACTACAATAGCCCAGGTATGACTTTGCTGTGGTTTGGACTTTGAAGGCAATGAAAATGAAAAAGCAAAATGAATGGATTAAAGAGATAATTAAGAAATTTGGCAAAAATAAATAATATTTTACAGGTCTTATTTATGGGTTAGATATGGGTTTTATGGTAAAGAGGTACTTTAAAGATGCTTAGGTTTCTGGTTTGTATAACTTCATAGATATTGGTACCACTCAATGAGATAGTAAACTCTGGAAAAGGAGCAGGTCAGAAAAATGAATATCATGAATTTGATTTTGAGCACATTGAATTTGATGTGATTTTGACAGTGGATATTTGGACTAGGTGATTTTTCTCGAATACAGTGGTACAATTGGACTCACTGATGGTACTATGACTTAATGCATGTTTATACTCCCCGGAGGAAAGAGCATAGACAAATGGCAATAAAGGAAGAGGGATTTCAATCAAAGCTTAACGAAGTCAGATATTTAATGGCTGAAATAGAAGAATAAATTTACATCGGAGACTATTAAGAAAGGACTAGAGAAATGATTAAGACATCAGGAAAAAGAGGTGTTATGGATGTTAAAATGATAGAGTATTTCAAGAAGTAGGAAAAGTTCCACTAGGAGAAATGCAGTACTTGGCGTTAGTCTCTGTTTCTGACTGTTAAGCCTCAGAATATGAAACCCCAGAATTTTATATTCACCACTCCTTGTGAGATATTTCCATCGACATTTCATAGACATCTAAAATTCAATAAGTTTAACTTAAACCAAACCTATTGTTCACTTGGTTTTCTCTAAATGGCACACACCAATTTGTCACATTTATAAAGGAACATTACCCTCTTTGTGAATGTTTCTCCCAGCACTGGCACACTTTACATTTTGGCTCCACTAAATAAAAAGTCTGCAATTATTATGAGAACCGGTTTTGAACAAAAACTAACATGAATTAATGGAAGGATGGCTGTTTGAAATTTATTAAGAGGATGTGTGAATTCTGATATTCTTCCTTTCATGAGCCTGAAACTATAATCAGCCTCAGTATCTTCTTGGTATCTTTGTTTCCTTATTTGTGATGTCCTGTGGTCATTTTTGCTTTTCACCTCCTTATATTACTTCCATGATCTCCTACTGGCTACTATTCTCCCAGTCCATCCCCAAATTGTTAATGCTCTTTTTGGTTGCATACCCAGCCTATAGCATCTGCAGAGCCTGATAAGAAAACTTTGTATCTGCCAGCAAGTGGGAAAATAGCTTGCATGCCTGCCCAAGTTAAAGTGTTCATGAGCATCAGGATTTTTGATCTCTATTACTGGATATTTAGATCAAATTTTGCATAACTTTTCTCCTGGGCCATCAAATTTGAAGTATTATTCCATTGGCATTAATAAATCTATGAATACTGTCTTTTGAACTCTGTTTCCAAAAATAAAGTAGGATTATAAGTGAACAAAACATTTCATATTCTTTATTTTCTCAAGAGTTTCTAAGAAGAACAACCCTAGTAAACTATGAAACAAGAGGAGCAACAGAGCCTTCATCTTCATCATGCTTGAGAATTTTATTGCTATGCTATTATAATTTTTTGTTCACTTAATAAATTCTCTCTTTTTTTGAAAAGGTAAAATGAGATAATTATTTTCATTTTGAGTAATGCAAAGAAAATATAAGATAAGGGGAAAGAACTAGAATGTACTGAATGGGACTTAGTCCCTTGGCAATCACAAGCTAGAGGAAGAACTGTGCCCCTCTCAGGTACATGCTTTGAAACAAGGTGGAGCAACAGGGATGGAACTTAATTTTTCCACAGCAACACCTGGATTAATGTCACTGTACTTAGTTTTAGAAACATGGACTGAAGAAAAAGCCCTGTGTTCTTTCAAACAGGGACCTTCTCCAAGAGTTATAGCACGACTAACCTGCCCCTGCCAATTCTGAAGCTTCAAGAAATGCCTGTATTAATAATTGTGAGTAGGGACAGGATAGAAACAGGAAACGCAGGTGACAGTCGTCCGTGATAACAATCAGCACGTGTTATGGATCAGTTGGCACTCCACTTGACCTCATGAATGACTTCCAATTAGAAAACTGTCATCTTAGATCTTTCCCTTTGACTCTTAAACTATTAGGTTGGTTAAAAAGTAATTGTGGTTTTAGCATTGGTGAAATTTGTCATTTGATATTGGAATACATTCTTAAATGTGGTTATGTTATACCTCATTTTAATAAGCATTTCTTGCTTTATTTTTTTTTTTGCTGATGACTTATTACTTGCTGTTTATTTTATATTTACTTTAGACTATGGAAATGATGCTAGACAAAAAGGAAATTTGAGCGATTTTCTTATTCGAGTTCAAAATGGGTCATAAAGCAGAGATAGCTCACAACAACAATGTGTATTAGGTCCAGGAACTGCTAACGATCGTACAGTGCAGTGGTGGTTCAAGAAGTTTTGCAAAGGAGACAAGAGCCTTGAAGATGAGGAACATAGTGGCCAGCCACTGGAAGTTGACAATGACCAATTGAGAGCAATCATCGAAGCTGATCCTCTTAGAACTACACGAGAAGCTGCCAAAGAACTCAACATCGACCATTCTACGGTCTTTTGGCATTTGAAGCAAATTAGAAAGGTGAAAAAGCTCAACAAGTGGGTGCTTCACGAGCTGACCAAAAATAAAAAAAAAAAAAATCATCATTTTGAAGTGGTGCCTTCTCTTATTGTACGCAACAATGATGAACCATTTCTCAATTGGATTGTGATGTGTCATGAAAAGTGGATTTTGTACAACAACCAGACATGGCCAGCTCAGTGGCTGGACCAAGAAGAAGCTCCAAGCACTTCCCAAATCCAAACTTGCACCAAAAAAAGGTCTTGGTCACTGTTTGATGGTCTGCTGCTGGTCTGATCCACTTTAACTTTCTGAATTCCGGCAAAACCATTACATCTGAGAAGTATCCTCAGCAAATGGATGAGATACACCGAAAACTGCAATGCCTACAGCCAGCATTAGTCAACAGAAAGGGCCCAATTCTTTTCCACCACAACGCCCAACTACACATCACACAACCAATGCTTCAGAAGTTGAACGAATCGGGCTACGCAGTTTTGCCTCATCTGCCATGTGCACCTGACCTCTTGCCAAGTGACTACCACTTCTTCAAGCATCTCCACGACTTTTTGCATGGAAGATGCTTCCACAACCAGCAGATGCAGAAAATGCTTTCCAAAAGTTCCTCAAATCCAGAAGCATGGATCTTTACACTACAGGATTAAACAAACTTATTTCTTATTGGCAACAATGTGCTGATTGTAATGGTTCCTATTTTGATTAATAAAGATGTGTTTGAACCTAGTTATGATAACTTAAAATTCATGGTCCAAACTCACAATTACTTTTGCACCAACCTAATACATTCTTCCATTCTCATCTCAAGCCATCCTAATTAATACACTACACCTATGATGTCATCAAAATAGATTGAGTTTATATTCTAAATAGCCTCGGCATTTGTTCCCTCTTCTTTTTACACACTGATACTGACTTTTTAGGTTCTTATCATTTTTCACCTGAAATATTTTAAAAGCCTCATAAATGTTCTCTTTATATTTTATCTTGTCCTTATATAACCCATTCTTCATACTGCCTTGTCAGATTGATCTTTCTAAAATATAAATTGGATCAATCACTCCTCTTCTTAAACACTTATAGTGGCTCTCCAATGCTTACAGAATAAAATCCAAACTCCATTTCATGGCCCAGACGTGCTTGATGATGTTGCAAGTTACCTTCTCCAAGGTTACCTTTTATTATTCCCTTCATTCTTCTCACCCCACACAAAATTACTTTTAATTAGCTAAATATATTATGTGATTTTTAGAACTTTGCTATTTCCTCTCTTTGGATATCTTTGCCTTCACTTGTTCCTTGCTAGTTTATCTGGCGAATTTGTGTTCATCATTTTAGATAAAACTCAAATATTACATTCTCAGTGAAGCATGTGAGGCCATCACAGTTAGTTATCTATCTTCTCTTCTGTACCATTATGGGACATTGCACATGTTATTAAATACTATAATCCTTGAACTTCACTCCCATTTTCAACCCAGAATTTGCTACAGAAACCTGGGCACAGAGTACAGGCAAACTTGGCACATGATCAGTACTCGATAAGTTATCTCACCATTATTTTAAACTCAATGTATCCAAATCAGAACTCTTCATCATCCACCTGATGTTCTTCAATCTTTTGTACCTGTCAATGGTGCTATCATTCTCTTTACCATTTAGGATTAAAATATTGGAATCTACTCTGACTTAGCCTTCTTTTTCTTTTTTTGAGACAGAGTCTCACTCTGTTCCCTGGGCTAGAGTGCCATGGCATCAGCCTAGCTCACAGCAACCTCAAACTCCTGGACTCAAGTAATCCTTTTGCCTTGGCCTCCCAGACTCCGTAGTAGCCAGGACTACAGTCATGTGCCACCATGGCAGGCTAATTTGTTCTATATATTTTTAGTTGTCCGGCTAATTTCTTTCTATTTTTAGTAGAGACAGGATCTTGCTCTTGCTCAGGCTTGTCTCGGCCTTCTTTTTAATTTGGGATGTTCAACCGAAAATACATGCTCACTCTAATAAATGGAATGCAGAGCTTTTGAGGTTTTTCTCTCAAAGGAGAGTGTTCTGATGCATCTCCAAGAATCTCTGAGTTTACTTTCCCTTGATTCAGTTGCCAGAGACAACAAAACGCTGTTTACCACAGGTAGGGATGTACTGTTCCCTTTTAACCCTGTGGCTTACACATTAATGAAAATTCTCCCCCCAATTTCATTTAGGGCAGGTAACATAGATCAGAACTTTTAAAGGATTTAACTAGCTTCTAACTTTCAAAAAAGATAAAGCTAGTAATTAGAAAACATAGAAATATAGTATGATTTTCACAGCACGTATTTCTGATGATTCCCAACAAATTTGCTCTTTAGAGTCATTGGTTTTACCATATTTTACATTCAGTCTTGAAACAGCAGTCCCTGAGGCTACATATCATCGTGTAGACAACTTGCCTAAGTTCCCTGCCTCTGGGTCCCAGCCTGCCTCTGTGTGTGGGGCACCATCTTACCACCCCCTGTCTAAGAGCTGCTGTTGATTATTTTGACCAAGAAGACTTGTCTAGGGTGCATTTTTCTACACACTCCATTTCTTATTAGAGAGATCCCTGTTTTCCAGGCAACACAAATGGCAAATGTCCTATATGTGAGATCCCACTACTTTTCATATATCACTTCTCTCACAATCCATTGATCTAAACTAATCACATGGTCTTACATTATTGCAAGAGAGATATGGTGTCTAATCTTTCCGTGTGCTCAGGAGGGAGAAAAGACTCAAATGTGGGTGCACACTAGTAATTTTTCTAGTAAAGTGCTTTTGTTTAGTGTGGTTTAAAATTTAACTTCAGAAATTAATTATTTTTCTAATCATGTTTCTGTGAGGAAAATGCACTGTAAGTTCCAAACAATTGACTTATTGAACTCTTATAACTCGGTCTTTTTGGAATAGGACATTGAGTGTATCTTTATTTCCAATGAGACTGTAAGTCTTTTAAAGGCAAGAACTTTTCCTGCACTCTCTTATGTATTTAGAAGTTTTAATTAAGCATAACAGATGCTCAATGATTAATTCATTATATAAATCAATACAATCTGAAAAAACAACTGCCTGATCAAATCTGTACGTGAGAAGAATTTCCCACTTCTTAAATGTATACTCCTTATAAAGTTCTCTGTTTGCAAATAATTACATAAAGATATAGCAGTCATGTAGCAATCCATTAAATTGTTGATGCATGAAGTAATAACTCAACGGAATTACATATTTTTATTTGAATAAGTTTGACTGATAGTGTGATTCTATCCTTTTAACAATTTTTGTTACATGTGCATAGCCAATAATTGATTCTCACTATGAGCATGGTTTTATATTCACATTTTATGATTAGATATCACTCATTCATGAATCAGCACAGAGCCAAACCCAGCCATGTCACAGCCTAAAACAAAAGGAAAAATCAGTAATTCTGATTCTACCTTTATTTGCATTTTTATATTTTGAACATTCTGGATTTTTGCATTAATTTTGATTCTTTAAAATATTGCATTGAAATATTATTTTTCTTGGTAAATGAGATTTTTGACATTCCCTTAAATTTTGCATGAGACATGAGGACCTCACTCCCCTTACCTGCGTCTCAGCCCTAAGTCATGCTTAACTTCCAGAGGATGGGGAAGTGCATTTGTGCCTTGCATACTAGAGAAAGAAAAATGGGGAAAATACTGAACAATACTAAATGGCTGATATGTTCAGTTAAACTAATAAGTAATGATGTGGAATTGGCTGATTAAGGAAAAATGATATAGCAAAACTCAGAGGATCATTTTGTTCATCAAATAGTAGAATATTCCTCATGAAATAATGAGAAAATTTAATTCTTAAGATATATGGTTTATAGTCCCATCTTTAATAAGCACATGCTTTTTCCCTTGAAGTCTGATTGGATTATTTTACTGCAAAAAATCTGTATTTGAAAGGCATGGAGTCAGATGTTTTTTCTCAATCAATTGAGATGTAATAATTGAATTGTTATTACCAAAAAACTCCCTGTGAATTTTTAATATTAGCACTTCTTGGATTCAACTTCTTCAGGTACTCTAAAATGCTTATCTTAACTCAGTTTGTTTCATGTTTTTAGCATATTTTGATTTGTTATTCCTAGCTCACCATTTCTCTCTAACAAAAACCAATAGCCAAAGTATAGCAAAAAACAAGTACATAGTATTTCAAAATTATCTTAGTTTTAACAAACATAAAATGATCTAAATAATGCTCATTCAATTTCTTCTAAAATTACAAATTAAAATGCATTAGAAAAACATTATTCTGTAATATGCATGTAGTTTATTTTTTCTGAAGAAATGTTTTCTGTATGCGTAATAAGACAATCTTTTTTGATAATACTGGTTCTTAATAATTGTGTTTGGTTAGCAAAAATAGCAACATTTTTAAAAATGTCAACTAATATAGTACTTAAATATTTTATCGGATTTATTAACATGACTATTCTACATGAAACTTTATGGTCTGGTCTAGCTTTAACGACAGAAAAGAAAAAAAAAATCCCTTTCAAATAAAAGCCAGTTTTATCTCTGCAGAGAGTACTAATTCTCAGAACATATTTTGCTGTTTAATCTTTTCTTTCTGTACAACTGTGGTTCACAGGTCTCTGTGTTTGTCTCATTGCTGTGCCACTACCTTTACATCAGGAATAGCAGTTCTCACTAAGGGGCTAGGAAATCTTAACTTCATCCTAGAATTCATTTATTCTCTTGGCTTCTCACTCCAATCTAGAATCATGAATGTCCAACCATAATTGTGTGTCCTCTTCTACTTACTAGGAGGCTCTGAGAGAGATGGTATCAAGGGAGATTTAAAAAAATTTTTGAACACTTTAAAATCCCATGTCATGGCAGGCAATAGCCTGCATTTCCATCACTCAAGAAACACTTGTTCAAAGCAATTTTATTACAACCTGAATGTTTATTCTTTCTTGCACAGAACATTTTTTTGAGTGATATTATGAATAAGATTAGGTCCTGAGACAATTCAGAAAACATGGAAGGCACCTTCTTATTTTAAATTTATCATACCATATGTAAATTTATTTTATAAATAAAATTTGAGATGATTTGTAACTATGTGGTCTGAGGACACCATGTAAAACTTTTTATCTGCAATATGTTGTTCTGAAAAATTATATTAACTCAGCATAACAAATGCAATATTTTTATCCCATAATTCATTTCTAAATGGAGTACAAAGACCTTCGATCCTGGCAAGAGGTCTAAAAGGATATTGCTTGACCTGAAAGTCACTGACTGGAGTGTCCCAGTTTTATTGGGATTTGTGCCCAATTTATTATTTTGACAAATAATAGTCAACATTCTTTATGATCGATTGATGTGGCCTATAATCAAGGTAGAAGAATTAAATATTTACTTCTAAATGCAAATTTTGTGAATGTAATTTTCATAAAGAAAAACTAAGTTAGTATTAAAAGTGACTAAGAATGACTTTAATCTTAAGAGGGAGAATAAAAATTCTACAATAGTGTTAGTGGCTATTTACAGAAAGTTTCTTTTTTAAAAATATATACTTCCTCACAGATTTATATGTTGGCATCTAATAAAAAATATTTGAGGCCAGGTGCAGTGGCTCACGCCTGTAATCCTGGCACTCTGGGAGGCCAAGGCTGGACGATTGCTTGAGGCCAGGAATTCAAGACCAGCCTGAGCAAGAGCGAGATCCCATCTCTACAAAAAATAGAAATAATTAGCCTGTCATGGTGGTGTGCGCCTATAGTCCCAGCTGCTAGGGAGGCTGAAACAGGAGGATTGAATAAGCCCAGGGCTTTGAGATTGCAGTGAGCTATGATGATGCCATTGCACTCTAGCCTGGTGACAGAGTGAGACTCTGTCAAAAAAAAAAAAATA
>NW_012151496.1:379025-382958 GCF_000956105.1 Propithecus coquereli
TTCTCTGGGAGAATTTTATTTTCGTGAAAAAAACAAATGAACTTATTCTGGATTATTTATATGCTAGCCTTACGAAAGCACTATTGTATGATATCATTGCTATTGTTTGTGTTGCTAGTTACAACTGCAATGTCACCAATTAGTCTTTTTTTAATGGCCGCAGAGAAATTAAAGTATAAATAATGTATTACCACTAAATGGAAGCCAAACGACACCAAATAGGTTGTACACATGGAGGTTTCATAGCAATTCAAATGGAGAGTAACAGAGGGAATACTGAAGCATCTTCAAGTACATGAAGTGCAGGCAGTAAAACATGGAAGAACTTGCACTGTAGCAGTCACTACCACATTTACTCTGTAAATAGGGATATACTATCAGAAAAACATCAATTATTGTATTAAATCATCATCATACATTTGAATTTTTCTACTTTCAAAATTTTTTTAACTTGTAAATTTATTTTTGTATTATAACAATACACATGAGCTTAAACAATTAACGTATTTATTCTCTCTCTATATATATGTATATATAAAGAGTTGACCCTTGAAAAACACAGGTTGAACTGTGGAGGTGTATGTATATGTGAATTTTTTTTCAATAAACATTGTGGAAAATTTTTGGAGATTTGTGACAACATGAACAATCTCACAGACAAATCGTGTAGCCTAGAAATAGTGAAGTACAATTTTTAAAGTTAGTTATGTCATTAGTGCATAAAATATAGGTATTTTAGACCATTGATGTTATTGGTAAAGATACTGGTCAGCAGTAGGCTATTAGTAGTTAAGTTTTGGGGAGTCAAAAGTTTAAGCGAAGGTTCAACTGTGGGAGGGGTCTATGCTCCTAATCCCTGTGCTGTTCAATGGTCAATTGTATATGTATTTATAGATGCAGACATATAAAATATATGATATATGCAATAAGGACATAACAAATGTATGCATTTATTCTCTCTGCATGTTGAGAGAATGAATCTATTAAGCTTGTGATTATTAAGTTCTAACATCAAAATAAATGAAGAAAGGTTTTATTGCTTCTTTGATTTCGGTGCTTGATATTGGTCCGTTCAAGATTTCTATTTCTTCCCGATTGAATGTAGGGAGGCTGTTTGTTTCTAAGAATTTTTCCATTTTCTCTGCATTTTCAAGTTTATGTGAATAAGTTTTTTATAGTATTCATAGATGATATTTAGTATTTCTGTGGTATCAGTTGTGATTTCTCCTTTTTCATTCCTGATTGAGCTTATTAGAGTCCTTTCTTTTCTGCTTCTCATTAATCTAGCATGAGATGTGTCAATTTTGTTTATTTTTTCAAAGAACCAACTTTTTGTTTTATTAATCTTAGCTATAGTTTTTTGTTATCGATTTCATTTAATTTTGCTATGATCTTTGTTATTTGTTTTCATCTGCTGGGTTTGGAGTTGGTTTGCTCATCCTTTTCCAGTTCTTTGAGACAATTTCAATAGATTGTTGAAGTTACCTTTCTGTCTTTTGGATGTAGGCATTTATGGATATAAATTTTCCTCTCAGGACTGCTTTAGCTATGTCCCACAGATTTTGATAACTTGTGTCTCCTTTATCATTTAGTTTAAAGAATCTTTTGATTTCCATCTTAATTTCCTCCTTTATCCAATAATTGTTCAGCAGAAGGTTGTTTACTTTATCCCAGAGATGCAGGGAAACTTCAACATATGCAAATCTATAAATGTAATTCAACACATAAATAGAAGTAAAAATAAAGACCATATGATCCTCTCAACAGATGCAGAGAAAGCATTTTACAAAATTCAGCACCCTTTTATGATAAGAACGCTTAACAAAATAGGCATAGACGAACTTACCTAAAAATGATGCAAGCCACATATGATAAACCTCCAGCCAACATCATACTGAACTGGGAAAACTTGAAAGCATTCTGGCTTAGAACTGGAACCAGACAATGTTGCCCTCTATCACCATTTCTGTTCAACATAGTGCTAGAAGTCCTAGGCAGAGCAATCAGACAAGAGAATGAAATCAAGGGCATTCAAATGGGGGCAGAAGAGGTCAAACTGTCTCTCTTTGCTGATGATATGATCTTATATCTAGACAACTCCAATTCTTCCATGAGACTACTGGAATTGACAAACAAATTCAGCAAAGTCTCAGGTTACAAAATCAATGTGCAGAAATCAGTAGCATTCCTATATGCCAACAACAGTCAAACTGAGACACAAATCAAGGACTCAATACCCTTCACAATATAGAAAAAGAAAATAAAATGTCTAGGTATATATTTAACTAAGGAGGTGAAAGACCTCTACAGGGAGAACTATGAAACACTGAGGACATACACAGATGAAAACCATACCATGTTCATGGGTTGGCAGAATCAACATTGTTAAAATGTCTATACTATGAAAAGTGATCTACAAATACAATGCAATCCCTATTAAAATACCAATATTATTTTTCATAGATCTAGAAAAAATAATTCTACACTTCTTATGGAACCAAGGAAGACACTGTAGAGCAAAAGCAATCTTAAGCAAAAAGAACAAATTGGAAGGCATCAATTTACCCAACTCCAAGCTATACTACAAGACTATAGTAACTAAAAGACCATGGTACTGGTACAAGAGCAGAGACATAGACCAATGGAACAGAACTGAGAACCCAGATATAAAACCATCCTCATATAACCACCTAATCTTTGACAAAGCAGACAAAAACACACACTGTGGAAAAGAATCCTTATTCAATAAATGGTGGTGGGAAAATTGGATAGCCACATGTAGAACACTGAACCAGGATCTGAACCTCTCACCTCTCACAAAAATCAACTCATGATGGATAACAGACTTAAACCTAAGGCATGAAACTATAAGAATTCTAGAAGAAAATGTTGGAAAACCTCTTATAGATATTGGCCTAGGCAAAGAATTTATGAAGAAGATACCAAAGGCAGTCACAGCAACAGCAAAAATAAATAAATGGGACTTGATCAAATTAAAAAGCTTATGCACAGCCAAGGAAACTATCATGAGAGCAAACAGACAACCTATAGAAAGCGAGAAAATGTTTCCATGCTACACATCTGATAAAGGGCTGGTAACTAGAATCTATATAGAACTCAAGAAAATCAGCAACAAAAAAATCAAATGACCCCACTAAAAAGTGGACAAAGGACATCAACAGAAACTTTTCAAAAGAAGACAGAATAATGGCCAACAAACATATGAAAAAATGCTCAACATCTCTAATCATCAGGGAAATGAAAATCAAAACCACAGTCAGATATCACTTAACTCCAGTGAGATTGGCTTTTATCAAAAAGTCCCAGAACAATAAATGTTGGCATGGATGTGGAGAGATAGGAATACTCATACATTGCTGTTGGAACTGCAAACTAGTACAACCTTGTGGAAAGTAATATGGAGATAACTCAAAGAGCTATAAGTAGAATACCATTTTGTCCAGCAATCCCATTACCGGGCATCTACCCAAAGGAATAAAAGACATCTTATAAAAAAGACATCTGCACTTGAATGTTTATAGCAGCACAATTCACAATTACAAAGATGTGGAAACAGCCCAAGTGCCCATCAATACGTGATTGGATTAATAAAATGTGGTATATGTATACCATGGAGTTCTACTCAGCCACAAAAAGCAATAGTGACCTAGCATCTGTTGTATTATTCTTGATAGAACTGGAGCCCATTCTCCTAAGTGAAATATCATAAGAATGGAAAAACAAGCACCACATGTAATCACCATCAAATTGGTATTAACTGATCAACACTTAAGTGTACATATAGTTGTAACATTTATCAGGTATCGGGCAGGCTTGAAGGAGGAAGCGGGGATGGATGGGTATATTCCCACCTGATGGGTGTGGTGCACACCATCTGGGGGATGGACACGCTTGAAGCTCTGACTCAGGTGG
>NW_012151496.1:395898-397639 GCF_000956105.1 Propithecus coquereli
TCAAGAAACAATTTATTATATGAATGAGAAATTTAACAAAGAGATAAATATTATTTTACAAAAATAAAAGCACCTTGGAGCTGAGGAATTCAGTAAGTGAAATAAAAAATACAATCAAGAGCTTCAACAGCATGCTACATCAAGCAGAAGAAATAATTTTGAACTTGAAGACAGTTCTTTTGAAATAGCCCCTAGTCAGAGGTAAAAACAAAAAAGAATGGAAAAGAGTGAAGAAAGTCTGCAAGATTCATGAGACTCCATGAGGCAAACACATGTTCACATTATGGAAGTTTCAGAGGTAGAAGAAAGAGAGAGAGGCTAAGAAAGCTTATTTAACAAAATAATATCTAAGTAATTTCTGAGCCTTGAGAGAGATATGAACATCTAGATCCATGAAGCCTTCAGAATTCTAGTTAGACTCAACTCAAAGAGATTCTCTCCAAGGCACATCAAAATCAAACTGTCAAAAATCAAAGACAAAGAGAGAATTCTAAAAGCAGCAAAAGAAAAGCAGCAAGTCACACATAAGGACATCACAATTAGACTATCAGGAGATTTCTCAACAGAAATCTTGCAAGCCAGGAAAGAATGAAATGGTATGTTCAAAGTGATGAAAGAAAAGAAATATCCCTTCTTTTTTTTTTTTTTTGGTTTGTTTGTGTTTTCAGCATTATAATTGTCATATCTTTGATTATCAGTAAGATTGGGTGTTTTTCATACATTTGGTTGTTACAGTAAAAAACATAAAATTTATTATCATAAGCATTTTTAATTGTATAGTACAAAAGGCAAGCTCATTTTTGCCTCCCTGCCTTTACACTTGCTGTTCCAACTTCTTGGAATTCATTTTTGGCAAAGTCTTTTGTTTAACTTCCTCACTTTGCTTAGATCTTCTCTAAAATGTCACTTTCTCACAGAGGCCTTGATTGACTAGCACTCTTACAATATCACCTCCACCACATCCTCAATCTTGTTGCTATTTCCCTCCACCCTGCTTTGTATTTCCTACCAATGGTTTTCTCTAATTTGTATCTAACTATAGATTTATTTGTCTAACGTGTAAACCCCACGATGTCAGGAAGATTGTCGCCTATATGCTAATGTGTTCCCAGTACATGGCACATAGTAGATACTTGATAAGTATTTGTTGAATAAACACTTGAAGCATAGTAAAAATAAAAAAAGAAAAGAAAAGAAAAAAGGAAAAAAAAAGAAAGAAAAAGAAAGGAAAGCATTGACATCTGTACACAGATTCTAGATCTGTTTCTTCATCTTGTGTTAACTTAAAAAAGGTACCAATTTTCATATTTGGCATCTGCAACAGTTACTGTGAGGAATAAATGAAATGACCTTCTGAAACCACCTAGTAGAATGCTTAAGACACAGCAAGCACATAATAATCTTTCGTGTTTTTTTCTTCTCATTGAATATATATTCTTCCCTTCCTTCTATTAATAACGATTGCAAAAAAGATGAGAAGGTTATGGTTCTATCACTGAAAACATCTTAGTTTTGATTAATAATGCATTGTGGTTCTGTCATCTATGAATTTTTATTTAATATTCTTCACATGGCTCTTGATGTTGTCAGTCTGTGCAACTATGAGAGTGTAGGGTGCTCTAACTCCATCTGAAATAATTTCTCTTCTTAATTGTCTCGATCCTTCTATTTTAAAGCTTTAGAAGAGTACTCCAGGTATTGATTCTGGTTTGTCAAAACAAGTCTTCAGGCACGTTATCCA
>NW_012151496.1:397689-400891 GCF_000956105.1 Propithecus coquereli
TGTGTGTGTGTGTATTTATACATATATATGTGTAGCATTATCCAGTCAAAATAATACATGCAAATAAAGCACAAAAAGACATATACAAAGATATTCCTAGCAGCATTATTCATAATAGCTCCAAATTAAAAGCAACCCAAGTGTCTGTTACTAGTAGAATAGATAAATAATTTGTGGTATATTTAAATCACATGCAGAAATGGATACAGAAATGACAATGAATAAACTACGACTATAGGTAATAAGCAGAATAGATTTTAAAAATATAATATGTAGTAAAAGAAGCCAGATCCAAAAGAATATATGCTGAATGATTTCATTTATACATACTAAATTTTAAAACAGATTAAATCAACTGATTGTGTTGAGAGTCAAGATACTGCTCATTTTGGGGGAGTATAGTGAGTGTTTTTGGAATGGGATGCATTGGGGGCTTTTGGGGTACTGGCAGTATATTCCTTCTTGACCTGGATGGTATTTATTTAGGTGTTTTCTCTGTGAGCTGTGCATTTATGCTTTATATGCTTTTACACATATATATTTTACTTTAAATATTTCAAAACTTATACAAAAATAAAACCCAATCCAGCTAATGAAATTTAGAACTCTAGACTGGTATAATATGATACAAAAGAAACTCTGTTGAGTAAAGAAGGAAGCAAACTAAATGAGTCTTAGAAACATAAATTTATCTGTAAGCAGAAATATTGAGAGTCCTATCAAAATGGAATATTCTGAGGTTATGAATATAATAATTTAATTATAACTTGGAAGTCAACTTCCAAACCGTACCAATTAAGACTTGGAAATTAGTCATAGGGGAGAAATTCAAAATATTCTACATGCAAAATTCTTCATCCTATATATCATGTGAGTGGGTGAAGTAAGGTCAAAATGGCTACTCAATTGTTTAACTGGTTATTACAGACTAAAGGATTCTTTGGGAAACATGAAGAATATTGTAGCAGAGTTATGCAACATATTTATCCATAATGAATTATTAGGGAAGAGAAAATAAGCAATAACCACCACAAACAAATAACAAAAAAAAACCTGTTAATATTAAATAGACAGAAAGTGGAAAGAAAAATTCTCTGATAGGGGAAAAATGGGAGAGGTAAGACAGAGAGAACTAAACAAAATCACCATTATCAGTAGCTAAAAGCAACCCAAAGCAAAGTGTAAAAGAATAAAAGGCAGACTGCATAAGTGTTCATCAAGGCAGTGACTTCTGTGCATAATGGTAGACCTTCTTACATAAATGCAAAGATATTCAGAGCCTATTAAAAATACAACTATCTAATTTAATTCTCTTCTGACAACAAGACTTACATAAAACAGAATAACACAGCCAAAGAGAAGAAACCAAAGTAAGTGTGGTTATATACATTTTATGCAAAAGTATATTCAGAACAAATAATTCAAAGGAATAAAGACAATATTTTTAAATTAATGAAGCATACAATGAAAGAATAATATGGAAGAGCTGCCAATTTTATCCACAGAGCAATATACCATCAATACATATATGGAGTAACAAATGTGAGAGATGAAATCAAGAAAACTTTAAAGAAACAGAATGAGTAAGATGGCTTACTAAAGATACCTAACACTCATCCCCATCAAGGGGTGGAGATGAAAAGGACCAAAACAATGAATAAACAATCACATTTGAACTAGAATACTTGAAGGAGAGTGCTATAGTGCAGTAGGGAGATGGCAGAGATACTGTAGAGCATGGAGGCTTAGAACAGATGCATATAAAAGGGAAGAAAACACTCTTCTCATGCTGCCTTGTCTCTCTCGTTAGGATCAGCTTGGAACCAGGAAGGACTCTTTCTGTAGGTGGGGAAAAAAGTAAGCAGGAGGCCTCCAAACAATCCTCATTATAACTGCAGACCCCTATAGTCTTTGCTGCTCGAGAATCCTGTAGTCCTCATAAGCCCTGAGCCCAGTCTAGAGTGCTTCTAGGAACTCAAATGACTGTGTTAATCCAAAGGAGCCTACACCATGCCCCCTCCTCTCCATGATCCAAACTCTTGTGGTTAGGCACCATCTTGGGACTAAAGCCATTGCTAGAGTGCATCCTGCTCTAGGGGTCAGCAGCCACTGCATCTCCCCATCCCTAAGGCTCCACCACCACTACACTGTTCACACACATAGTCATACATCATTCCCTAGTTGGGCCTACCCATTGGAATAAACTGCCCAGGAAATACTTCATTTTCCCCATTCTAGTGGCTGCAGTGCCATGATCCTCACTACAAAAAGCCTAGGACCAGCAGAATGACAATAACTCTCGCACCTGAGCTCACGAGGCTTTCTGTTCCCCACGAACAGGTAGTCCTACCCAGTGCGGAGGCCGTGCCCAACCTAGTGGTGAAGCAGCCCCAGTGCATCCTCAGTGAATACAACAGCCTAGTGCACCCATCCCTGGCAGGGAGGCTGCTACCACCCAGCAACAAAGCCAGTGCGTCCAACCTCACCGACACCCTAGAACATACCTGCAGGTGAAAAATCTTTTCCTATGAAAGCTACTCCATAAAATTGGAAGAGATGACCATTCCACTAGATGCACAGATATCAACACAGGAGTACTAGAACATAAAATAGCAAGAAAATATGACATCACCAAAAAACACAAAAAATCTCCAGTAACTGATTTTGAAGAAAAGTAAATTTATAAATTACCTAAAAATAAATTTAAAATAATGATCTAATGAAACTCACTGAGCTACAAGGGAATACAGATAGACAATTCAATGAAATCAAGAAACAATTTATTATATGAATGAGAAATTTAACAAAGAGATAAATATTATTTTACAAAAATAAAAGCACCTTGGAGCTGAGGAATTCAGTAAGTGAAATAAAAAATACAATCAAGAGCTTCAACAGCATGCTACATCAAGCAGAAGAAATAATTTTGAACTTGAAGACAGTTCTTTTGAAATAGCCCCTAGTCAGAGGTAAAAACAAAAAAGAATGGAAAAGAGTGAAGAAAGTCTGCAAGATTCATGAGACTCCATGAGGCAAACACATGTTCACATTATGGAAGTTTCAGAGGTAGAAGAAAGAGAGAGAGGCTAAGAAAGCTTATTTAACAAAATAATATCTAAGTAATTTCTGAGCCTTGAGAGAGATATGAACATCTAGATCCATGAAGCCTTCAGAATTCTAGTTAGACTCAACTCAAAGAGAT
>NW_012151496.1:401441-403905 GCF_000956105.1 Propithecus coquereli
GAATTCTAATATAATCTCATAAAAATAATTTTAAAAATTAAATGAGATAATACACAATAACTTTATGGCTCTTTCTTGCAAATAGTAAGTTCTACATAAATGATGGCTGGTTGTGGTTATTATCACTGAAGTCAAAGTTACATATTACTTTCAGACATCAGTTTTCTTTTATTCTTCCGGTGACAGAGTTCTCAAGTTTCTCTTCAATATAGCTCTTCTTTCTGGACTCCTTGCAAATAAATCGTAAGATGATTGGGCCAGAAAATAATGTAAGACAATCATTCCTCTCCTCTACCCCTGGCCATTGATTCAAGACTTTGACTCTCCCTATACACTCATAAATATCTTCCCTATTAAGTGTAGTGCCTTAAGGGTAGAATGTCAACCTCAGAAGCTTTCAACTTATTGTTTCTTTTTCTGAGGTTCTTCAGACCTTCATGTAAGTAGTTTCTAAGTTATCTTGCCTACTATGGACTCAATAATGCTCCCTGAAAATTTATATGTTGAAGCCCTAACCCCCAAGGTGACTATATTTTGAGATAGAGCCCGTAAGGAGGTAATTAAGGCTAAATGAGGTAATAAGGGCAGGGCCCTAATCCAGTAGGTCTAGTGCCCTTTTAAGAGGGGGAAGAGACCCGAGCTTTCTTTCTCCACCATGTGATAACACAAACAGAAGGCATCCCTCTACAAGCCAGGAAAAGGTCCCTTACCAGGAACCAAATCAGCCACACCTTGCTCTTGGACTTTTTAGACTCTACAACTGTGAGAAATAAATATCTGTTGTTTAAGCCACCCTATCTATAGTATTTTATTATAGCAGCCCAAGCAGACTAAGACATTGACCAAATACCTCACTGGATAGGTCTTATATTTTTTTTATTTGGCTGTGCTTATGTGACTCAAGCTCTAAAATATATGTTATGGGCAAGGTAAAAAATTCAGGTCACATAGAATACCTTTATCAAATTATTTTTTCATCAGACCAAAAGACATAGAGGTAAAGTCAGGCTTATTCAACAAAAAGGTTTCTTACCTTTCCTATCTCCCTCTAACAACTCTGTACTCCTGATCATCCTACAAACTTTTGTTAGATTAAATTTTTCTGAAATATCATTTTCATTAGTCATTTTATTACTTGTAGTGAATCCTTAAGCACAGCCTGGATCATATTCAGATTTTTCATTCTGGCACAGAAGGTCTGCTCTTAAATGTCCTTCCATAAATAGCTAGCATTATTTGTGATGTTTTTCTCTATACAATTCTTCAGTAAAGTTGGTAGAATCATTTAAAAAAATTATTTAACCTTATAATGTTGCTGTGAAGATCAAATAAGGTATCATATATGGATTATTCATTAGAGTATTTGCAACATAATAAGAATTCAGTGTTCTAATCCATACTGACCTCTACATGTGTATTAGTTTTTCCTAATGATAATAGCAGACATTTCTTGATAATTTAATACATAGTCAACTTATTTTTGACCCTATCAAAAAGTAAGCAATAGTTAGATAATCTTGCCTTCTCATTTTATATATCAGGAAACCGAGTGACAGAAAGGTTATGTAATTTGCCCAAAGTCACAGGGGAGGAATAGCAAACTGAGAATTTGAGCCCAAGCAGTGTGGTGTAGAGTCTGTATGCCTCTTTCTTCTCTATTTATTCTATATGTCCTGCCATATTTTCCTGGAATATTCCTGGATATTCTTCCTTCTCTTTTTATAAAACCAAATTTTACATTTTTTTCAAAGTTGTTCAAATTCATCTCTTTCACCATATTTTAATACATCAGGTTTTCCCTTATTTTCCCATTTGCCTCCTGTAGCATCTGAATCCTGATGCCAAGTCGTGCTTATGTATCTATCATATTCTTACAAGTATATTATTAAAACTTCGTTAATTTAAATGTAAGTCCCTAGAGGAATGGGCCATTTCATGTGTTTAAAGTTCCTGAAAGCCTTAACCACAAAAAATTTCAACTGAAATACATTAAAATGAAGAATTTCTATTTATCAAATGATATCATTAAGAGAATAGATAAAGGAATCCACAGTGTGGGAGAAACATTTTCCAAACATATAATTTATAAAAAGACTGTGTCTTAAATATATAAAAACTATACAAACCAATGAGAAAAAGTCATAAACTTAATAGTAAATTGGGTAAGAGACTTAAAATGGATACTTCACAAAAGAGGATATCTATCATATTGGCCAATAAACATGTAAAGCTAATTAACTTCATTAGTCACCATGAAATGAAAATTAAACTCCAATGAAGTAGAATTACATACCCTTTAGAATGGCCAAAATTTAAAAGGATAATTTAAATAAATATTTCTGAGGCTATGGAGTAATTAGAATTCTCCATTTCTGCAGGATGCAGTTTTATTTTTAGGTATATATATGTGTGTGTGTGTGTGTGTGTGTGTGTGTGTGTGTGTGTGTGTGTGTGTGTATTTATA
>NW_012151496.1:403955-404972 GCF_000956105.1 Propithecus coquereli
TTATTTTCACTATTTTTTTTTTCAGAGATGAAGTCTTGCTATGTTTCCCAGTTTGGTCTTAAAATCCTGAGATAAGTGATTCTCTCACCTCAGCCTGTGGAGTAGCTGAAACTATAGTCATGTGCCACTTTGCCTGGATTATTTTCACTAATTTTTGTGCATTTCAAACAGCAATACATACAACTAGTCTAAAAAGCAATGGAATAAACCAAATCTAAGTTAATTAAAACAGATTTTTTTCCAGAGAAAGATTAATGGATTATACAACATCATTTGGTTCATGTAATATTTCTCTAGCTAGGAAGTTATTTTTATAATTTTCCTATAAAAATTTTCCAGAATCCAATACAAATACACAGTTTATTGGTATTCAAAATTATCTGATGGGAACTTCAGATTTAGGTGAACTGCAGGTGACAGTGCTATTTATTATCCTGACATAAGCTTTTATGGAATATAATTATGACTCTAACAATATTCACTGGCATCCAGGCTATTCACTACATATGTTGTTAATTTTTAAATTGATTTCATTACCTGAGTATATGAGGAGATTATATTCTTATTCTAACTATACCTACTACTTACCATTAAATTAGAACATAAAAAATATAGCTAGACAAATATCTCTGTAGTGTTTACTATCAATCAGGAACAAAATCAAATTTTAATAAAAGTTGTTATTTAATCAGTTTTATATAGTACGTGAATTCAATAAAGCATATCTAAAATATGAGAAATACTTATCAAGGCCGGGCACAGTGGCTTATGCCTGAAATTCTAGCACTTTGAGAGGCTGAGGTGGGCGGATCACTTGAGGGCAGAAGTTCAAGACCAGCCTGAGCAAGAAAATAGAAAAATAGACCCTGTCTCTACAAAAAAATAGACAACATTAGCCAGGTATGGTGATAGGCCTGTAGTCCCAGCTACTAGGAAGGCTGAGGCAAGAGGATTACTTGAGTCTAGGAGTTCCAGGTTGTAGTGAGGTATGATGAGTCTACTGCACTCTAGCCTTGG
>NW_012151496.1:417429-420540 GCF_000956105.1 Propithecus coquereli
TCTCTTCTTAATTGTCTCGATCCTTCTATTTTAAAGCTTTAGAAGAGTACTCCAGGTATTGATTCTGGTTTGTCAAAACAAGTCTTCAGGCACGTTATCCATATTCTTTAGAATTTTTTAAAGTTAAACAAATATCTTTTTTATCCTTCATTTTCTAAGATGGAAGATTTTTTTTTTAGTCACTTTCACTCATATTTGTCCTTCAATATGAAGTGAAGGACACTTCATATTGTGAATGTGAAACTTTCACTATGAAAACTTTTTTTTTCTACTTTGATATATCTTTCTAGTGTCGTGACTAGAGCTGCATCGAGCTTTTCTAATACGGAACATTTGCTTTTACATCAATTATTCTCAAATAAAGGTGAGTTAGAAGTGGGACTATATCATAAATAGCAGAGGAGTGTTTTTATTTTTTATTTGTGTAAATATGACCTCCTCCTTCTATGCCTCTCTTTCTCCTTTCTTCTCTTGGAAATCCCTGTTTTTAAAATAAGAAATGCTTTTATTTCCTGCTGAATTGTTTTCATGTCCTTTGTCTGAGAAAGATTTTTGTATAGCCTTTCGGTCCAAGTAGGCTATTGGTTCATTATCATCAAGTTACTTTCCTCAGCTGGCAGCAGGGAGCTCGGTGCTTTCATCAAATACACGTGGTTTGGATTATATTCCTCAGAGTAAAATTATCTGCTGTTTTTCTGATCCCAACCATGTAATATCTTCCCACTGTAGAAGTAGGAATCAGAGTCAAGCATGTAGACTAATGTTAAATTAATATCTCTGATCTTTGGAGATGCTATGGTTAGACAGTTTCAGTGGCTCTTCATTTTATTCAAGCTCATGTGCAGTCTGATAGGCTAACATTCAAGACCTTCTACAACAAATTACAGACTCAACTGGCCAGAGTTACGTTCTTGTCCTCTGTTCCACGTCACTCTGTGTTCTGGTTAAACTAGATTAGTGTTTGCTCAGAAACAACACTTCTTCCTCCTTTTTTATACCTTCATGTATGTTTTGCTAAACATCTGTCTTATTTTTCTTCATCTTCACATATTAAGGTCTTATCTATTCTTTGAGGCCCAATCCAAATGCCACCAACTCCGAAGACTTAAATTCCCTTTAAACTACTTCATTACTTTGTAATATTTTTGTGGTATTTATAACCCATTCTTTCTGTTTTTATAAATATGTCTATTCAAGTTTAAGCTTCTTGAGAAAATAGTTGTATAATAGTTACATGGTAGATATTTGTTGAATGAATAAATAAAACAACCGTTACCATTGGAATTCATAGTGTCAGAGTAAAATGAGAAAGAAAATAATCAAGAAATGGCTTGATAATCATTTCTGATTTGGCACTAGTCTGGCATTCTGGTATATGAGCAGCCTGCTTACAGCTAGTGGGCACATGGTAGGGTACTAGAATTTTTGGATATCCAACAGTTTTAGCAGAAACCTCTATCTATATGAACTTTAGAAGGACAGAGATTTTTTTAAGCACAGTGAGAGGTTTAATTACATTCCTTTAACTCCCATGGCTGTCACTTTATGCTCCTTTGATATTTTCATGCAGAAACACAGCTCTCTACACCTTGTCTCTTGTATTCGAATGAGCAACTTTTAACATATTCTATTAAAAAATTTTACAGACCAAGTCATATCACAAATGTTTCTAAGAGACTGCAATCCTTCCTATTAATAGGATAAAATCAATATTGGAATCACAATGTTTTATTCTTAAAGCTTCTCATTTTTGGTGGTGTTAAAGTTTTTCATAGAAAATTTAAAAGTTGTTTTAAGAAAAGCAGTGAAGTTTTTCAAGATGTTCAGAGAAGATCTCAAAATAAAATACCCCAACAGAGATATTTTTGCTGTTATTAATGAAATACAAAACATTCAACAAGAAGGTGGAATTTCCTAAACACAGAGATACTTTAGCATAAAAACTCTCCTTAAATTTATAATGCATTAAGATGTTTAAAAGACTTTCACTACTATTATTTCATTCGGGCCTGAAGAAACCTTGGAAGGCAGGTAGGAAAATTACTATCCTCACTTTGTAGATGAAGAAATTGAGACAAGGAAAAGCTTAATTACCTATCTAAGGCCACATGGTCACTTAGTGGAAGACTCTCACTTGGGTAGATACAGTTGTTTATATTAATAGATACTCACCAAACATTAAAAATATTACTTAAAATAGGAGTTAAAATAGACAATACATTTTGCCTTTCCTACTTAATTTCTCTTTTTGGTTATTATTAGAACTATTTTAATCTAAAATTTTATAGTTTTGGAAAATTACAAAGGAAAATAAAACATATACTTGAAAACTGCTCTAAAATTGAACCTATTACAAACTCACATCAGGATGTATCAACAGTAATTATTATAGGAATAACATAAAATTTATTAAAATAGAATTATAAACAATTTAACCTGATTTATCAACAGAACTGTGGGCATTCTCATGAACTAAGATAAAGGATGACGAATAAAAATAATCCAATGAATTACATAAAAATAATTAGGAAAAATAAATAGATCTCAAGAGAACTAGCATTTATTGAAGATCTTAGTATATGCAAATGATTGCATATATATTTTCACTTTTGTTTTAATAATGACCCTAAGAAATAGGTAATATTAAGTACAGTTTTTATTTATTAAAACTGATACTCAGAAAAAATTATATAACTTGCTAAAAATCATATGATAAAGCTGATGTTCACACCCCAAACTGTTTAAAGTCCATGGGCTGCTTCCCCATATTACATCATTATATCTCTTATTAACTCACTTGAATTCTGTAACCTCCTACCCAAAAGCTGTTCTTGATTTTGACAATTCCCACTTAGTCCCACAACATGGCATCTCTTCAAATTTCTTCATTTCAAAGAACTTAAACCACATCCTCCATGATGGCTGAAACTTCTTTCCCCAGTCTCCTCAGGTATAACATTGAGTAATTCTCTGCCATTGGCTGGCTCCCCAGTAAGTCTTCCATTACAGAGAACTTCTGGGGACCTGCACTTTCTCCCACCTCAAGAAATTTATTAAGTAGCCATTCTCAGACACACTCTGGTGATATCACTTGAAGAGCAGCTAGAGATT
>NW_012151496.1:422185-433529 GCF_000956105.1 Propithecus coquereli
ATAACTGACTCTAACTGACCCAAAAATGTTTTCCTTTAAAAATATTCAGTTCTAAATTTTCATAACATTTCAAAAAATAAGTTTAGTTTTTCTACATTTATGAAATTACTGACATTGACATGACAGCATATTCTACAAATGGTGCTCTTTTTAAAAAAAGGCAGACATTTATAAAGTGTTGTTTTGCAAGAATCCTTGGACTTAAACTCAATGAAATTGGCACCTCTCTCTCATTCCTTTATACCTCTATAAGCAGGCAAGAAAGCCAAGCTGCAATGCTATACCTCTCTCTATCTTGGTTCCACACTCCAGAAATAATCATCAAAACCACACCCAGATCACTTGTTCAGTCGTGTAAAGAAGATCTTGGAAAGGGAAAATAAAATGTTGGCTCCCACATTGTGCTCAAATGACTCAAAGAGTAGAATTTCAAATTCCCACTTAGGTATATCATATTGACCGAACTTCAAGCATCCCAGGTCAGGTGGGGGCAAACTTCCCAAAACTGGATTTAAGTCCTGATCCTTCCTTCCTAACAACAAAAGATAAGTTTTTTTGTTTTGTTTTGTTTTTTTAGTAATAATGCCAAGAAATCCCAGGTAGAGTAGGTGTGGCAATTCAGATTATGACTACTCTAAGAAATTTATCCAGTTGCAGAGATCCTAATCATAGCAACATTCTCCATATTGAACCATTCTCATTCTTACAAAATACAATGTGCTGATATTCTGGATTTCTCTTTCGGGGAGAACTAGGAAAAAAGAAAGCACTTTCTCCCTCCCACTAACTTTGTCTCGACTTAGTGACAGGAATGATGGCAAATTTTTCTCTGCTGGTTCTGAGATCATGTGGACGTTAGGATAAGGAACAAGTGAAAGAAAAGTCATCATATTGGAGGACAGTAAAGGTGGCAGTATGATTTATAAGAACACATTAAACTTTGGGGTAGATATTGGTGTTAATGCACTGCAGTTCAACTTATTACTAGCTCTATGACTTTCAGTTATTTAATACATCAAGCCTCCATTTCTTTGCCTGAAAGATGGAATCAATACAGTTACCTTTCTATATTGTTGTGAGAATTAGAGATAATCTATATTGAGTGCCTTATACAGTGCCAGACCCAGGACATTCAATAAATACTACTTTCTACTTTAGTCTCAGATTACTTGTAATGACATATTCACATATTACTTATAATAATTTTATTAATCTTTATTAAATGCTTAATATAAGAAGAGAAATATGCAAACACATAATTTTGTCTCATTTAATTCTTAACATATTGCCTGAACATTTTATATTGTCATTCCAATTTTATATATGTAAAAAATTAAGGTCTTTTGGGGCCAAGTAACATGCTCAAGGTCAAATAGCAAACAATGGATAAGTGGAAATTGAAAATCAGTTGTGACTCTCAATTCCATGTTATCAACAAGACACCCTATAAGAGCTTTGTGATTAAGTGCAACCCAAGATATTTGCTAATATCTAATATTTGCTATTTTAACTACTTAACCCCACCGAAAGATAGAATAGAACAAAGCATTCAGTGTATATTTATTGATGTCATTGTCTGTAATGTCGAGATGCGGATTTGCAAAGACAAAACATGTACAAGTGAGAGATGACAGAATAAGTAAGAGTCCATTAGGGTACTTGTGCCTATCTTAGGGAACCTCTGTTCTATCTGCTGTCCTTCTCTGGCTGAAAAAGGCCAAGTTTTGTCCTGTTTCTACCTTTGTTCCAATCTAGAGTTTTCTTAAATTTCATCTTGTTTCCCCAGAAAGTCATTCTTATTGGTTCTCATAAGACTTGTTTATGGTTGTACATGGTCCTGTCTCCATATAGTCACCAATGTCTACCACCTAGGAAAACAGAACAATTTTTGGAGGCAGTTCTGACCTCTTCTGCAGACAGAGTATTCTTGGTCTTCAAGACATCATTTCGTAGAGTCAACTTTACACCTCAAGACTCAGCATCTTATCTGCCTAGTAAGCATTGAGCATATGAGTTTCCACTAAAATTTTATTTTTTCAAAAACATACAGAATCATTCAAATCCATATCACCATTTTGACTGTCTCCATTTAGATTTTTCCACTGTCTCTGTCACCATTTCCGTATCTCCATCTGGATTTTCCTCCAACTACTAGAGCAACATTTCTAAAGGCATGGCTCTGCTCTTGTTACAATGCAGAAACCTGAATCCTCACATAATCAGCATTCCTGGGGGTGACATTCAAGAATCTGAATTTTAAGCAAATACGTCAGGTAATTCATAGATATGCTATAGTTTGACAAACATCCCCTCATAACCACAATTCCATTGTCTAACATTGAATATCACTGCTGTATGGAGTCTCCCTCTGCTGGGATCCATCAGCAGTAATCCCTTGGATTCCAGAGGTGGACTCTCATCAGCATCAATCCCAAATTAACTGTGTTCCTCTGTGTAATCTATCATCTAACTGTTGATTCACCATCCCTCCTGGGCCAGCCTTGCTTTCTCCCCTCTTGCCATTACTCCATGGCGTCAAAGCCTCTGCTGGCCTAAGTTCGAAACTCCCATGTAGCTTTTCATGGCCTTTTCCCCAACTCACTCCTCCTCTTTTTTATTTTAATTCTCTTGTTTCTTTTGCCATTCTAATGTTTGCATTCCCTCTGCTTTTAAGTTTATTTTTTAGCTATCAGCAGCCAGGCTTTCATAGTTTTGTGCTGCCTGTGACCAAAAGGAACAAATGATGACATTTCTACATTGCCACAGGAAAATTCACATCCAGTTAAGAAATATCATCATGGAGAATTTTCTTCATTTAATCACATATAGAAGATATCAAATAGTGTGGTAACATGTAATGCAACTCTTTACACTTATTTGAATCTTGATGTTGTTTACCCTTTTGCTATACAAACCAGCTTGTTTCTTAAAATGCAGGTTATAACCTATTAGTAGTTTATGGAATCAATTGATGAGTCAAGAAATATTAGTTTTATCACATGCTGTAAGAGTAAATATTATGATATGAGAATTTTTTTATGAACATGTGTCTATTTGTATGAATACTTGGTTATAATAGTGTTTTAATTTTTAATTGTGATTCATAGCTATAAAAAATCAAAGCCATTTATTTACATTTCAGAGGATTACAATGGTCTTCTACATGCTGTGAGGTCAGAGTGTCTGTTTATGAGAAAACTGTCTCTCCGGGGAATCAGGCTTCTCTATTTTCTTTCCCAAGTAAAACATATGTTCTCTACAAATCAATCAGAGCTTAAACTTTCCATTGAGATGTTGCTTTATCTAACTTAATAGAAACATAACATTTTGCCACAAACTGTATTTAGTCTACTATTTACTCGACTATCTCAGTCTCAGTTTTTTCATCTGTAAAAACAGAGATCGTAATATCAGCGTTTTGTAAAGATTAAATGAGATAACTTAAATAAAGTGCTGACAATAAGAGTTTAACATACAAGAAGTCATCAATAAATGCCAGACATCATTATTATTATCATATTCAATGACATAAACCAGATACAAGTTTTAGCACAAATCAATGAAAATAGGAAAAAAAAGAAAGCATTTGGCTCTAAGATCTTGGAGTCTAAAATTGCTGTAAATTCTTCCAAAGGTTTTGGAAAGTCTGGGTGTTATAAAGCCTCAGAGGGAATTTCAAGGAACAAAGGTCTCTGTTCAAGCTCTTACCAGATTGTTTAAGGCTAATTAGCTATTGAGTTTCAGCCAAAACAAATATGAATTTTCCCCTGAGATCTAAGAACACACTATCCTAGAAATTGAATATTTGAGGTTATTCTTCTGACAAGCACAGAATGGATAAAGAGGCAGAAAAATGAAGAACACTGAGAAAAAGAGAGAGAGAGAGAGAGAATCTAGTTACCTTTAAAAATGGTTTTACTTCATTATTCTAGTGTTGTTTATCTCTGTGCACCTTTTCCCTCCATTCAACATGTGTAGAAGGAACAAGTTAGTCTTCATATGAAGGAACAAGCCAACGTGTGTCTTCAGCTACCACCATCCATGTTTGTTGGCTGTACCTTAACCCTTGAATTCAAAATGCTTATGAATCACCACCAGTGCAATGAAGTTTGAGTGTATCCTAGCGGGTATGAATTTAAAGCCACCTCCGCCCCACTGCTCCGTGCTCTTTGCTGTGTGTTGACTGGATGTGTGGAATCTGGGAAAGTCTGATGTTACTCCCATGGCCTGGCCTCTGAGAGACAACATTATTTTAAAATAGGTCGTTCATCTTAGTTAATGTTTAGAGAGTTTTAGAGAACTAGATTTCAATATTATCTATGAAAGCCAAGTTGACTGACAGCTTTTGATTGCCCGGTGGTAAGGCTCGTTAAACAATTATCCCATTGTGTTCTCAATGAAGACGTTAAACTGCCCAGGCTTGTTCCAGTCAGTTGGGAATCTTGCTCAAAAGCTTCTACTGTTTGGACCATTAAAGTGTAGAAAGAGGAAAGTCACGATTGTTTTATAATCAGTTTGGTTCAGTTTAATTAATAGCTGGATGTAGAATTAAGGTCGAGGGAGGAGGCAGAGTTGTAAGAAAGAAAGAACTGAGAAATATGTGATAACTCAAAAAGTGACAGAAGATAGCTCGATTTTATTACCTTAAAAACAGTTCTAGCTGTGTTCCTGACAAGTCTATGTGGGGTCAGGCTGGAAAGCATAGCAGAAAGTCATGGAGAGATCTAAACAAAGGGAAACATGGGAGACGTGAGCAGATAATGTATATCATGAAAGAATTCACATGGAATGGTATCATTTGTTAAAACACTAAAGGTAAGGGAAAGTGATTAGTATCCCATGGTGCTCTACATGAATAGATTCTTTTTGATTGATATTCTGAATGTATTAAAGGTACCTGCATGACCCAAGACTGACCAGCTATTAATATAAATCGCCAATAGTGCCACCTGGTGTTGGAATTCTCACACTGCAGCTATACATGGGACATACGCAGGGGTACCCTGCACACTCCTGAGAAGAGCTGACTTTGAACCCCTGAGCTAACACACAGGGACGACCGTGATGAGTTTATAAGGTTACATACAACACTCATTATGGAAAAATGACTAAGTTTAAATGTTGCTGTCTGGGATCTGCACAGAAATGTCTGTATCTCTTTCCTGGTCTTCATATTGAAATTACAGATAAATCTAGGTTAAGGCAATAGCTACCAATTAAATAGAATAAATTATAAAAAATCAGATTGAGAATGAAAATGTTCTCACTCATACATCTGCAGGTCATACATATTAGTCACATGTTTATTCTTTACTTAGTCTCACAATTATAAACAGAATCTGAAATTGCCTTAATACTAATGTAGTCTTATGTTGTGTTCCAGCAAAAAAAAAAAAAAGAAGAAGAATATGACTTTTTAGCATAAGGCATTTTAGTCCCAATGCAAAAAAAAAGAAAGGAAGTAGTCAAAAGGCTTAAAAATATCTCAGTTAATGAAATGATTATGATCTTGAGTAAGCATCTCTTATTACCGATGTAGGAATAGTATATTTCCTATTAAAAACATAAGCACTGAAGAACTAAAGAACCAGGAAAGATAGACTGTTCATGTACAGCAATAAAAACAAATTTTGTCCTCCTAGTCACATTATTTTTTCCTGTAAACTACTAGCTAAGTTTATTAAATATACAAAATTGGAAGATTTCCAATGTTTTACTGGTGAGAAGGATTGGGCTATAATATACAGTGCTCCTTGCAGATAGAGACCATATGTTGTTGTTTCACTACATTACTTGCATGCTTTGTATTTATTCTCCGATCCTTCTCAGTCATACAGAAAACTTGCTCCTAGGACTGAAAATACCAGCTTGTTTTATAATCCTGAGAGGATAAAAGAAGAAAGAATAGAGAAAATGATGGATATCCACATGAAGAGATGCATAGACAGTTTCTCCCAGGCTTTGTAAAGAGTGAAGCTGAGAAGTCCACTTAGCTACAGGGCAACTGCAGACAGTGAACTCAGGAATAGACAGGGACAGGTACAGCAAAAACTGTGTGGGAAGATTGATGAGTGTGGGTAGGATAAGAATAAAAAAACACTTGACTGCAGGAGCAATAAGAGTAGCAAGCAAGAGAAGCTTAAGCTGGAAGAGAGAAGTAGCAGAGAGTGTGGAGTGATGCGCCCACACACACACAGAACTAAGAAAAGGGCTCAAAGAAGGAACTTATAAAGATTTGTAGAGGACAGAAAAACCTTAACAGAATACTAGTTTTTGACAATGAGTCATAAGGAAGAATCTAATGCCCTCTGTAACATCTTTAAAAAGTATGATAGACAAGAAATGATGATAAATGAGGAAAGTGGTAAATAGAGACATGCAATCATTCACATCTACAGACATTGCTAGGTCGGGGTTTGTTGGTTTAAACCTAACTCACATGAATTTTGCATGTTTTAAATTATTATAATTGTTAAATGATTAATATGTTTAATGGTAATAAACTTGCATTCATATATGATATTTTCAATTCTTAGGATTTATAATTTAGCTGTTTAGCATATGTATTTAAAAGATTATTATTTTCAAGCAAGTATATTTTTCTCACAAATCTCTGTGTAAGACCTCTATTTTCATGTGAACGAACATTTAATTTGAGGGTTGAAAACTCAAAATGTCCAGGAGGCTAGGTATCCTGTACAAATGCACAAAGTGGCTAGGTGTAAAAATGTTGGGATTGCAGGGAAGAATATTTATCTGAGGAGTTCACTTCCTGCTAAAAGTATTTATATTGATTGAAAGCAGTCAATTTCTAAAACCAAAACAGGACCAACAGAAAACCTATTGATCCGGACTAAAAAAACAAACAAGCAGCAGTGACCTACTTGGCTAGTGAACTGATCTGTTTACTGAACACCAGCAACTCTTGCCTAGTCTATCAATAACCTTAACCACCTGATGGACAGGGTTGGAGATGAATTCACAACCTGCACAGGAATGAACACAGTGAGAGCACTTTCCTTACTTCCAGGCAGGCCCATTCCAGCGTAAGCTGAAATCACAAGCGCATGTAGGAGGCCTTATTTTGCTTACATGTACACATTCCAATGCAGAGTTGAGACTTCTCAAAATTTACTTTGTAGCCTGTTAAAGAAAGATGAACATGGTCTCTCTAATTCCAGTAAGCTTTCCTTAGCCCTAACCCTTTTCATTTGTATTTCAGCCAACTTTATAGTTCATTAGTAGCCAAAATAACTGTAAAACCAAATGACCTCTCATTATGGTAGAAATACCTGCTCTATGTAGCACACTTTTTTCCATTTTACATGCTCATTAGGGAAAAGAAATTGATAAATAAAATCCAAGTTACATAATATGCCTTAAAAATCAACCTCTTATCTAATGGACTGTTTATTATGTACCAAGGAGCAATAGAAGATCAAGTTTAGAGAAGTTTCAATAAGCATAGGACTAGAAGCAGCAGCAGCAGAGATGATGTGTTTTAGCTTGATTTTATGCTCCTCGGTTTTCTAAATAAGAAACCATGGCAGTTAATATCTCATTGCTACTTGTTTAAGATTAGTTTAGAGCAATATCCCTAATTTAGGATACTTGGGATGAACCATTTGTCGATGAACTTCTACAAAGAAGATTGTGCTTTTCTCTTCCAGATTGAAATATATAGCAGGTATTGCTTCTGTTTTCACCATAATTTTTTTTTAATTTCAGAATATTGCGAGGTTACAAATGTTTAGGTTACATATATTGCCCGTGCCCCACCCGAGTCAGAGCTACAAGCGTGTCCATCCCCCAGACGGTGCGTGCCACATCCATTAGGTGTGAATATACCCATCCCCTCCTCCCCCTGCACCTGCCCGACACCCGATAAATGTTACTACTATCACTATAATTTTAATATGAAAATTTGTATTGCAATACTAATAGCTGGCATCTGAATTCTAATGTGTATCTACATCTTTTGAGTGGAGTACATTTAGCAATGTTGTTCTCTATGGAAAAAGTTCAATAAAGCAAAGAGTGAATGTCTCTTATCAATTGTGTCAAATCAGACATCACTGCATCACTTGCTATAGTTTTACCCAGATAGTTAATTGCACAAAGTTATAACTAGACAGGTAGTACTAGAATTTTCTGTTATGCTGAAATGGCTCCGTCTGCACTGTCCACAGTAGCCCCTACCACATGTCACCATTGAACACTCAAAGATAGCTAGTGAGGAACTGAAATTTTAATTTTATTTAATTTTAATTAATTTAAACTTAAATTTAAATAGCCACAGATAACTAGTGATTATCATATCAAACAACACAGCACTAAAGTAAAAGCATCGTGAAGAATATGTCCTTGTTTGTCCTTGAATTCCCCATTTATTTGTTACCTAGTAAGAACCAGAGACATGCCAATTACATTATAATAGTGAATTATGGAAGAACTGTCTCTAACCTTTATTATTCCCTAGGTTATTGATCTTTCAAATGTTTCACTCAACAGAATCTGGAATGGATACTATAGCAATTGCTAAGTACCCAGAATTTGTATCAAATGCAGTTGATTTCAAAGAGCTAAGTCACTTACTAAATGTTTCACCTTGGGATAATTACTAAAACCAGTAACTCAGAACCGTGGTTTGCTTATCTGCAAAATGGAATTTAGCTATTTTAGTGTTGCTGGATAGTTAAATGAGATTGCTTATGGGGAGTTTATACTCTCTTGAATCTCTTGTTGTCACTAAATTTAGCTGCTATTATCCAGAACACTACCACACAAACAGAACCTACAAAAGAAATGTGTTCATTGTGAATTGAAAGCTAGGTAAATGGAAATCATAGTAAAAGTTTCATGCAGATTTACAAAAATTGGCAAAATTATAAATAGCCCTCTTAAATTTGGGGATTTACTTAGGATCAACATAATCATTTAAATGTTCAAAGTCCTAGCACTTAGAGCAAAAGGATAAGCTATTTTCAAAGCAATCATAATTTGTTTTGAGAGCTATGTGAACAGCGCTTGAAACAACCACAACATAATTCATTCCAAAAAGTCATATAGGGTAATGAAAAGAAATGGCAGAATAACATGAAATCCCTTTAAGTCTCATTTTAAATATTGTCTTTGTGCATGGACTTTCATACTTGAGAATGCATTTTTATTGTGTTTTTGTTTTGTTTTCACAGTTTAAGCCAAAATTAATTTCAAACCACGGCCGGTAGAAATCTTTCCAAATCAAGCCAACATGATGGTGTAGGCTTCTAAATTTTGAGCAGAAAGGTATTAAATAAAACATTACCTGAGAACCTCAATTCATAAAACTGATAAAAGTTCTTTGGGTAGCTTATATCTTTATTCTGGGAGCAGGGCATTATTTCCTTGTCTGTGGATGTAGTTTCGTGGGCTTGGATGTTAGGATAGAGACGGACATTGTTTGAAAAACAGCTATCCTCTGGGAATAACTCCCCAGCTGCCACGCCTCTGTTCCAGCCACCAGTTTGTCATCAACTAAATGTGTGGCCTGAAGCAGAATGCCTCTGAATTCTTTATGTGCCTCATATTTAAAAGTGGAATATATATGTGTTTTCTATTAATATTACATATGCATATAATAAAACTGTTACAAAATGAAAGGAAGTCCTCAATAAAAATATTAACCATCATATATTTTTGTTAATGAAATTATGTGTGGTGTAGCTCTGAATGTAAGTGCTTGGACATTACTTTTTCCACTTTAACTTAGAAAATTGTTTTGTTCTTCTTTTTGGAAAATAATACTTTTTAGTCAAATGTTATGGTAGAAAACTTCTTGTGTTGGGCCAATCGTACTATTGATTGTTCCCACTCTTTTGGTCACTGGCTCAAATTCAAGGGGTAGTGTTGGAATCAGTGAAGTAGCTTTGGACCCCATAATAACCCTATTAAGGGGTCTTGTTTTACTCCCTTTCTGTCTCCAGCACCCTGATGCCCCTGGCAGTGCCTGGCTCATGGTAGGAATTAATAAATTTTTGTTAATGAATGACCAAAGGGATGGGTCAATAAATGTTTCTCTGTCAGTGGTTCTCACGCTGCACCATTTATTAGAACCACCTGGAAGGCTCGTTAAAGCACTTATTGCTGAGCCTTAAGCCCAATCCTCATAGTTTTATACACACACACACACACACACACACATATATATATATGTGTATATATATATATATAGAGAGAGAGAGAGAGAGAGAGAGAGAAGGCAGAGATAAAGAAAAGACAATGATTATTCCTAATACAGAAGAAATTATATTAGAATAATATACAATGGAGATAGATGTAAGGAGAGACAGGACTCAGGAAATACAGCATCCATCAATGCTTCTTGGAAAATTACTTGCAAAATCTAGACAATCTAGAGACAGTTCAAGATAAAGAATTCAAGAATAGGAAAGTCCTTCTCTTAATGAATTTTTGCTGAATATTGACTCCATTTAAATAGCAAACTAAGGTAACAATAGGAAGAATTGTAACTGCAGAGCAGGATGAGCTACAGATTTGACACTGTTCTGATTTAGTACATCTGCTGTGAGGCTCCATAATTTGCATTTCTAATAAGTTCCCAAGTTACACTGATGCTGCTGGTCCAAGAACATGTTTTGAGAGCCCTTGCTCTATGCAATGCCAACTGTGTCCTGCAAGGGTCAGTCCTTTTTTTTAATCATCATACTATAGTTAGCTGGGCTAAAGGTTCATCAAAAGTGGGCCACGTGCTCAAGTTTGACTTTTACCCTAGAACTATTGATATGACATGGAGTTGGCCAACAGAATATTGAATTAAGTGCAGAAGGGGAATAATATAGGTTGGCATGAGAAGAAGGACACAGTGAGGCACAATTTCTTATAACGAAGGTCTGTGGTGATCTGCTGAACAAACAGCTGGGAAGAAAGTCAACAAGCACTGATTGAGTGCCAGGATGTTCCACTGCTCTGTCAATAAAAAGGCACAACCCATCCTGCAACAATTGTCACTCAACATGTTACACTCTTACACATGCCAAAGAGTAGTGACCATTGCTTCTTCTTCAAACATGAGGAATAGTATTTGTTATAGTATACAAATTGACATTTCAAAGAAATTCTTTTGGATAACAATTTGCAAAAGGAAGTTTGAAAACACTTGTGGAAATTAATTAGAACACCTGGCTTGAGCCCTATAAATTTACTGGCCACTGAAGACAAGCGGAGACAGCAGAATTAAGCTCCAGTTAACTCAGATGAGTAACATTCAATAATGTTCTGAGCCTGATTCTGAATCATGGTATGGCTTGATGTTGTTTCAGAAATAAAGTCTAATGATTCACAT